>NW_015505280.1:1417940-1464807 GCF_001515645.1 Sinocyclocheilus grahami | reverse complement strand
GTGATTGGCTAAACCACCTCTATCGCCTCTATCGCCCCTCTCCTCAGCGGCATGTGCTCTAGTTGTATTGTAAACAACGGCGTCGTTAATATCGCTTATCAGTTTGAGCCCGATTGAGAAGCAGAGGATATTATTGAAGAGGATCGTGCAGAACCTGTGCAAGCACAGCTTTTAATGGTAGGCCTATGTTTTTTGTTTGTTGTTGTCTCATACTTTTAGATATGCTGTTATTTGTAAATGCTACAGCTTATGTTAGCTTTTAATATATGGTTTTATCCTGATTAAAGCTTTAATACAGTACGACAACTGCACGCGCGTCCATGTTTAATGCTTCTCATAGCTATGTGAAAATAAGTGTATAATTGGAACAGTTCATTGTTGGAGCTGAGCTGAATAAGAGAGAGAGAGAGAGAGAGAGAGAGATGCAGAGCATGTGCATAGCAGGGGGACGCAAGGGACAGTAATTTAAGAACTCTGCTTTAGAACATTGATTTTGAAACTTGTGAATCCATTAGAATCGTTAGAAGACAGAGTCGCGATTCATATATGAATAGATTTTTATGTGCACCTCTAGTTTTCTCTTCCTCTTCTCTAAAGCAGCGCAGCATGACCTCGCCCCCTTTTCTGCCTTTTCCCGAGGTTGGGGTTTATCTGGGTTTGTTATGTCACGAACCCGGGAAGTAACTCGTTGTAGTCCCTACGAGTGTGTTTTTGTAGGCATTATACTGCCAGAATTTTAAAAGACGATATCTCCGTTTGCATTGAACTTTCAGCTTCGTAAATTTGCATATATTGTTTATGCTCAAACAGCAACATTACACACTAACTAACGTTAAAAACGTGAAATCGCAGTCAACCACCCCTTTAACATCAAAATTGTTTAAAAGGACATAAAAGTTTCAAAATGCTCATCGTAATGATCTCTAATTAAAAATAACATTTAGGTCCCAATTATATATAGTATATTACAGAGTTCATTTTATTGCATATAATATGAAAGCACTGAGTGATAGGTATCACAAAGTATTTTGTGAATCTTGTAATTGTACAGTCACTAATATACCTCAAACAAAATGTAATCATCAACATTTGAAAGTGACACCAAACAGTGCATGTTGATTTCAAGTACGTCACAGCGCAGATCATTTGAGCTCAATCTGGCAATCTAGCCGCTAGACTGTAGCTAGCAGATGACAGTTAGCATCTATCAGGCAACGGACTGATGAAGTCCCTCAGTCAACCTGCTGTAAACAAGAACAGGACGTCATATGGGATTTTATGTTTAGAGCAAAACAAATTAAGCATCGCAATGTGCGAACGAAAGGTTTAATATTATTCTGATAGAAAAGTCTCGACAAGGATGACTTCAGGCCATGGTTTTGTACCTCTCTTTCTTTGTTTGATGTTTTCCATCTTAATAAATGTGGAAACTTCTGAAGCCCTTCGCTGCTAAGCAATGTTCTGTGCTGTGTATTGAGGAAAATGAAATGACAAAGTACAAAATGCATTGATGTGTCAGGAGGGAGAGGACAAAATTAAGTGATAAAGAGAGCTTTGCTTCCTCCAGGCAGAACGGGACACAGCTTATAAACTTGACTTCCACAGACAACATCTCAAGTGCATTTCCAATTCTTCACTCAACGACTCCTGGAGACCCACTCCAGCGCTCTGCAGTCTGGGTGGCTTTGTATTAGCAACTGTTTGAGAGCATATATTTCTCCCTTTTTCCTCATTTAATTAGTTGAAAAAATTATTTCGAAAAAATGTTATACAGTAAAAGCTCTCAGGGATTAAAATCAGCCGCACATTTTCCTTTCAGCATCTTTTCTGCAATAAAGGATAAATTATTTAAAATAACACAACCTTTTATCTCACACCCTTTGAAGGCAGCAAATTAAAAATGTAAATTGGGATCTAATTAATATGCAAATATATTCGTTCCCAGTTAACAATTAGCAATTAAACCTGCAGTGTCTAGAAAGAGCATAGACAAAATTAAGAACTTAATTTATCATTAACAAAATGAAAATGTACACAACTTTTTTTGTTTTTGAAATTGTTACGCTGCCTCCCTGCCTCTTCATCAGCACCAGAGCCGGAAAAAAATACATTTAATAGAACAATTTGGTGCTTGTCATAGAAAATGATAAATAACTAGCCTCAAAAACAACATGATTGGCTACATGGATGGTGACTGCAGCGTTGCAGCTCCAGACAGCTGGGAAGGAAATAAACATGCATGGCTATTTCATGCAGTAAAGAAAGAAATCACTGCGAATCTTCATACTATAGAGGGTGCTATGGACATTAAAGATTAAAAGTGGGAAAGTTATTTATACTCTACGCTATTTAGATGTTAGAGATTGTGAAATTCCTCTCTGTATTGGGGGGAGGATAGTTATTTCACTTCAGACACTCTGTGGCATTCTAATGAATGTTCAACGCTCACAGCTAAGCAGCTCGACAGAGTCAGGCTGGGAGCAAGGATGTTTTTGGGGAGCTCTGCTGGGCTGCATTCGCTCTAATGGGAGGACGGTTCAGTCTAAAATACAAACTTCTCACAAAATCGACGCCTTATCCTGTAGGGAGATGTGAAATGCTGAATCGTTTGATGATGCTTCCTCGGCTTCGGAGGCGAGCACTCATACTGTATGGGGCGCTTCTGTAAGTCTTTTCTCTTTGTTATTTTCTGATTCTACAATTGCCACCACCTCCGACAGGATTTGCACTTCAGTGGCGGTGACACTTCAACAAACGTTACTCATTTACAAGCCCCTGGGATAGTAACTTATATCAAGAAGTTTTTGTGTGTTCTGAGACGGAGTGGACATGGAAAACTTTGAATGAAAAACTTCCAGAGCCAGCTTACAGCACTAAACAAAGAATAATGAGAATGAAAATAATACTTTAAAGGAATAGTTGACCCAAAAATAAAAACAAATCTGAAAATGTACTCATTTTCAGGCCATCCAAATTGTGTTTGTTTCTTCATCAAAACAGATTGAAACAGAGAAAAGCATTACATCACTTTGTTCACCAGTGGATCTTTTGCAGTGAATGGGTGCCATCACAATGAGAGTCCAAACAGCTGATAAAAACATCACAATAATTCGCAAGTAATCCTCACAACTCCAGTCATCAGTTAACGTCTTGTGACTTTAAAATGCTGCATGTTTGGAAGAAACAAATCCATTATGAATGCGTTTTAATTTTAAACCGTTGTCTTCTGGCCAAAATATCAGAGTCCATAATACACAGTGTTGCTTCTTTCAGTGAAAAGTTCATCCCCTTGTTGTCCTCACACACCAAAATATTTGTTTAGATCTGTTTTGGGCTGTTTTCATTTCTAAACGGTGCTTGTTCTGTGCATATTTATCTCCTGATTCAGACAAGTCGAGTTTTTCACTATAGAGAAAACAATACTATGAATCAAGGACTCGTATTTTAGCCGGAAGCAATGGTTTGAAGTTAAAAACATCTTGATGGATTGGTTCCTTACAAACATGCAGCTTTTCACAAGACATTAATTGATGGACTGGAGACATGGATTATTTGTGGATTATCATGATGTGTTAACCAGCTATTTGGACTCTCCTTCTGACGGCACCCATTCACTGCAGAGGATCAATTGGTGAGCAAGTGATGTAATGCCAAATTTCTCCAAATTTGTTGTGATGAAGAAACAAATGTATCTACATCTTGAATGGAAATTTTTCTGCGTTTTTGGGTGAACTATTCCTTCAAGCATTTAGCTAGTGTTAAACTAAGGGGGCCCGGGGTCCTTCATACAGGCCTTTTGTTTGTTTACCACTTCTGTGAAGATGTAACCAAAAGCAAGACTGTTTTACCCACTTAAAAAAAAAATCAAAGAAAAGTGAAAGCCCACGGGTACAATAATAGCTTTAAATAGTTTTCAGCAGCATTCTCTAGGGATGATCCTGCCTGGGAAAAAAAAAACCTAGCTAATTTGATAAATATGCTCTTTAAACAGCAAATTTAATTTAGCATTCTCTTATTATGAATACAAACGCAGTCCTCAACTAAATATCCTTCCACTTAACCATACATATTTCACCCTTTTAGGGGGACCACCTACATTCCATTCAAATGCAGTGGGGTTCATTAGCGGTGTGGAGATAATGCAGAGAGTGTGTTTAATGTAAGCACTGCTAAATCACTAATTTCCCACAAATAATTCTCCTTGATCTAATCATAAATTTATGCAGAAGAGAAACTGACGCTCTTAACGTTGCTGGTCAAAGTAAAATAAGTAAGTGCAGAGCATAAATTATGCATGCATGCTCACGTGTGAGAGTGTGTATTTGTGTGTGTGCTTCTCATTTCCTTTCATTTACCTGTTTGTTATTGTCTTGCTTTTTTAGTTCAATAAAATGTGGTTGGCTAATTAACCTGCTCCCTAAGAGGGATTAAAATGTGTTTATTTTTCTTTCTTTCATTTCAAAGTTATTTTCACCAAATAATGTTCATAGCTATTTCAAACCAAATCTTCTGCACAAATAACCTAATATTAGCAAGAAATCAAAGTGTGAGAAGTGCTGTGTGTATTAATGCATGTTCCACTGTACCTTTAATTGATCAAGAGCCTTTGGGTTTGGTTTCACGTGGTGCTTTTCACAGCTCTGCTTGTAGGCCAGAATTATATCTGTCAGAGTGAGACTGTCAGCTAAAACAGAACAAATGTAAAACCCACATATTAGAGCCACATCAAGAATATTCCATTTATATTCCATTATATTATTAGCAAAAAGAAAAAAAATGAATTAGCACCATGACATACATGAAGGAAATAATTAAATATTTTATTTACATTAAAGTACATACTGTATATAAGGTTATGTAAGGTTCATTTAAAAATATAATTGTGATACATTAAAAAATAAATGAATACTTTTCTTCATCAAGGACACATTCAATTGATCAAAAGTGACAGTAAAGTCAGTACATTTTTGCAAAAATATTTTAAATTAATGCTGTTCTTTTGAACTTTCTATTAATCAAATAAACTTGGAAAAGCATATCATGTTTCTACAATTGTACAAATTTCACAATATTACTTTTAATAATTTCACAATATTATTATAATGTATTTTAACCAAATCAATTCAGGATTGGTGAGCATATGGGATTTCTTTCAAAATCATTAACACATCCTACCGACCCAAACTGACCATGTCTCACACATAACAAGTGTTGCTTTTGCTGTTATGACAAATGATGTTACATGAAAAAAAAAAAAAAACGAGCACAGCTGATCTAAAGAGGCCGTCAGCAACATCAACTCCATCTCACCCTCTTGAAGTTCAGCCCTTCTCTCCACAAAGTCAGACACCATCTGCTCATCTGGGGGAAATGATACACGTTTTTCTCTGCCCTCCTTCAGAGACTGAGATGTTGCCTCTTCCTCTGAGAGCCCTGTCATTCTTCTGCTATGAGTGATGTCCTACAAAGTTGATTAACCAAAATTTCCATCAATATGTAGCTCTGATGTCATGTACTTCTATGTCAGACATCCCATTAGCTCAGACGTCAGTCCTCTGAACTATAAAATCCTTCATATATGATAACATCTCTGGACACATTATCTATACCTCATTGCTGCAGAAAACAAACCATGAAATGCCCTCCGAAATCTGCTTCTGTGAATTCTCGTGTTGTTATTCTGTAGTCACTAGGCAAAAGGAAACTTAAACTCGCAGCATAGCACTTCTACAAAACAGTTACAGGATACCACATAGTCAATTATTCATAAACTATGTGCCTCTCAACGCTAGTACAGCTCTATATAAGTCAACATCAAATATGCACATGGGGAAACAGAGCCTACAATTTTTTTTGAGGGTTACTGTCGTAAATATACCTCACACTAAATGTATAACAGTACACTCTAAAAAAATAGGGCACATTGTACTGTATTAACATGAAGGAATTTTCCATATTGATTTTTACAGGTGTTTTACTTATGCACTGCATTGTGTTGTGCTTTAGGGTTAACGGAAATGTCTGTCAAATTAATGTATAACATCCTTGCAGACAATTACAAGCTTTTTCTTTCTTTTTTTAGGCTACATATTATGAGAGAGATTGACAAACTCTAAGTTTACACCATATCACATTGAAATATATACTTTTAAATGCCTTGAATATAAGGTATAACATCTGTAAATCGGTGTAAAATATGTATCTGTAAGTATAAATATTGTAATTTCTCTACCCACTCGTAATATTACAAAAACTTGAGAACAATTTTCAAATTCATATTTATTTCTGTTTCCTGAGTTCCACCACCTCTGAAATCATTATTTAGCAATAAAATACAGTCACGCATTCAGAAAGAAAGAGAGACACGTTTAGTGTAATGTTTAAAAATGCTCTTTTGTAGTATTTTTCAAATGGGTCTATTTATTATATAACAAAACATCGCAATTTGACAATTGGAACTGCTTGTGAAAAAAACGGATAAAAACTACATATCCCATCAGGCATAGCAAAACCCAGGAACTACGCAGCCCTCTTTCTAACCAATCGCATTCGCTGAGCCTCAGCCTGATGAGCAGTTTTGCGGGAACTTTGGAGAGGAAGAGCTGTTACAACCTGCCCCTTACCCGCGGAAAGGTTAGTATAATATTCTCAATCTGCTTTAATAAAGCATAATGTCCGTATGTATTTAATAGCGGATTATGAGGACAAAGCATCTCATCTGTTGTGATAAAAAGCCGTAATAAGGCAGCTAAACCATGCTAGCATAGCAAGTTGAAATTGTTGAGCTGCACTTTGCAGTGACATTAACCGCTTTATCACTCTTAAAAACTTGAATCACATAAGCAAACTGAAACCACAGCTCTTAATGTCTGTGTTGTAAAAGTGAAACAAAAAGCATCATCGCATATTGAAGCTGTATCCATATCACAAATGTTATCACCGAGTTTGTCATCAGTTGTAGTGCTCAAGTGCTAATACATCTGTGAAATCGAAAATCTTCCAAATATCTACATTTTATTTAGTCAACAATAATGAAACAAAGCCTAAACACTAGACAGTTGCACGGCACGACAGTTTTAATGACACACCCTAGTATCATTGTTTTTTGTTTATACTTGTAGTGTAATTATTTGTAGGTCTCTATTTATACATCTGTAATGGTATGAAGTGACTACATCTGATGATCAGGTCTTGGTTTTACAGCCCTCTACGAACACCTTGGCAAGACTGATAAATATATATATATATATACACACACACAGTAGTTACGGAAAGTATTCAGACCCCCTTAAATTTTTCACTCTGTTACATTGCAGCCATTTGCTAAAATCATTTAAGTAAATTTTTCGTAAACATGTGCACTGCACTTTTTAAACACTGTCTGTTAACTTTAGACCAGTGGTTCTCAAACCTTTTTGGTTGCGTCCCCCTCAGACTACCAAATAATTCCACTAAACATTATGAAAAATTAATGTTTTTTTAATTTAAAGGGAAAAAAACACCTGCATCACTTGAAACATTGAAAAACAGCATAGCGAGAATAACTTATTATTATTCTCTCTCTGTTATGTATTTATTTTTTGTGGGTTTCTTGCTGTCCGCTAAGGCATAGGACACACACAGGCTTTCCTCCTCACCAACACACCGTGTCTACACTGGACGCGAGCGGCAAAATACAGTAGAAACATTATAATCAGTGACGCTGTCTACACTGGATGCAGCGCGGCGCGATGAAACTCAACATTAAACTGATGCCTTGTTCTATTTATGACGTACTGACACACAGTTCAAATGATTTGCAACGGTTGCTTTGTCGCGTCCAGTGTAGAGCTGTTGCGGTCCGACGCGTCAACTGTAGCGTCCGGTATAGACAGTGAGTGAAGCCGAGAGCAAGATATGCCTCATCATATTTTCTGTATTTAGCTTTTAAATGACCAGCACCTGCCTGGGTCTGTGCGACTTCATCTATGGCTTTTCTCTTCGCTTTCACAAACTGATCCATCTCCCATTCTAAGTTATGTCCTTTGGCTGTTTACTGTTTTATTTTCTTTTTCTGCTTATGGCCCGTGCTCAACTTGAAGCAGTGCTGCTTAGACCGATGGGTGTGTGTCATCAAAGTACTGCGAGAGCTATAAGAGAGCGCGGACATCTCTCTTTATTTTACAAAAGCACAACGTTTTCTTGAGTGCACACAAATAAAAATAGACCCTTTACAGTTCCGAACGATGTATTTATTCTTACATTTATGAGCAAAAATTACGGCTTCAGCTTCCACTCTCCACACAAACGATTGCACATTTATATAGGTTAAATGTTTAAACTAACATTGTGATATGCTGTAAGTATTTTATGTCTATAGATTTTATTTTCGGCAAGTCCTAATTACAACATCGTATGACATTGTCTCATATGATGCTCATAAGTTTCTTCATATTGCGTTAGTATCTGATAACACCAAATCAGTAAAAGAATAAAAATTGCACTACGAAAGATCTCCACGATTAGCCTGTTTTTGCACTTCATGTTTTTCCCTGCTTGAGAATTTCTGTCCAATGAATGGATGACCTTAGCACACGTGTGGTTTTGTTTACAATTTCTGGTTCACTTGCAAAAAAGGGTAGTGTGAAAGCAAACCGCACCAAACAAAAAAAAAATCAACGTTATATTTGGTCCGGACCAAAGCAAGTGAACTAGCGGACTTTCCTGGTGTGAACACACCATAAGTAACGTTTTCAGTTAAACAATTTACTCTATAAGCATTATTGCTAATATGTTTGTAATGTTGTTTAAAATTAAAATAAAATGTTGTATGTTTGTAATGTTGTATAAAATTAGAAAATAATAAAAAAATAAAAGCCTTATCCCTAATGGTCCCCACTTCAGTTTAGTTGTAATGGAACTTGTGTTTCTCTTGTTTGGTACTTTAAATTATTCAGTAAAATGCCACCAAAGTCCAAGGCAGATGGGGCGAAGAAATCGAGAGCTCCAGCCAAGAGGAAACTGGCTGAAGAATTCACACCTGGAGAAGTTCTGACGGATAATGCAAAGAAAAAATGGAAGCTTGGATCAGCTGCGGGGCAGGGAGGTTTTGGCCTGCTGTATCTCGGTAGGATTTTAAAAAAGTTGTCGGAAATGAAGTTCTAATGCTTTATTTCGTTTTTTATCAGTTGCTCAAATGCGAATTTGTCATATATATTTTAGCAAATGAAGACTCTTCAGGATCTGTTGGCGTTGATGCACCTTATGTCATTAAAGTGGTAAGGGGCTTTTGTTGCTGCCAGTAGATATATGTCTAGATCTTGAACTTTTTGAATGGCCGTGATGTTTTGGATGGCCAGCAATGTAATGTCAATCAATGAAATGCATTTCTGTGACCTTAACTAGAACAATAAACAAATTATAAAAAAATTAATAAACTTATTTTTTAATTATTTGAATTGAAAACAATGTAATTTTCTATAACCATCACTTTTATAATTTTTTTATTTTAAGTAAACAAAGCAATAAAACTTATGATTATTACCTGATAGATAGTAATTTGGGTAAAAGAGTGTGACTTTTGCAAGGCCATGTAAACAAGTGTATGCATTTTACAAGCAAACTAAATAGAATAATTTATGCTTTGGTAAAAAGACACTGCATGGAAGTGCGATAATGGATGTATACTTTCCCTCTGCCGGGTTTTTTTAAATGCATGTGGGTTCACGGTTTTATTATTTTTAATGTCAGTTATTATTGGTGATTATTTTTTACTGTGTCTTGCAGGAGCCCAGTGACAACGGCCCTCTCTTCTCTGAACTGAAGTTCTACATGCGAGCTGCCAAACCCGATCTAAGTATGCCCTTGTGACTGCAAACACACCCTCATATGCATGATGATCCAGACTGAAAAAAGTCGAAGAGCAACTCTTTTAATTAAAGAAAGTTCTGAGCTCACCATTGAGGGCCTTATGGAGACAGACAATCCACAACTCTGTGCCTTTGGTGGCTCTTATGGCTGCCCTAAGGCCACAGCATTGCGCTTTATTTAATAACAATCCAAATGTCAGTCTCCCTTGACAATTAACTGCTATATTACTAAGGGATGCTCATGTTTTATTCATTGGAATATTGTAATGTTGGTAAATATTTGTCCCACCAGCAGATTACCTTGCGGCACACTTGCAGTTTGGTCCCCGAGGAATACTCTTATATTATTTTGAGCACCAACAAGTTTAAAGAATAAAAGTTTTGAATAATTTACCCTCTTCATTTATGAATTGATTATTTGATTGCATTTAATGGTTACTGTGATAATCTTACTCAGTGATTTTAGAACTGATTTAGAACACTGTAGTGTTTCTTGATTTCATTTTGAAGTGGAATAGTTAATATGTTGTGACAGAATGTTTTATGTTTTTCAGTTGGGGCTTGGATGAATTCAAGGAAAATGGACTATTTGGGAGTTCCAAAATATTGGGGCTCTGGTTTTCATGAGAAAGGTGGTAAGAGGTAGGAAAAATAATCACCATTTCTCAAAGTTTTACAAGATAAATAACACAACATATTTTTTTTATTATTACTAATAAAATGTGTAGAAATGGTTTTTACAAACGTCTTTTGATCTTTTGAACATGCAACAAGGCCATTTAAAGTATGATGATTTTACCTAAATGTTAATGACAGGGACAGATTTATGGTCATGGATCGATTTGGAGTGGACCTACAGAAGAAGTTTGAGGGAAATGGAAAGAAATTTCCAAGGAAACTGGTTCTTCAGCTGGGTCTCAGACTTGTAGGTTTCTTCTAAAAGTATCTCTGTCGAAAGTAGCAATCTATGCCAAATTTATTTATTTATTTTTAAAGGGGTCATATGATGCGATTTCAAGTTTTCCTTTCTCTTTGGAGTGTTACAAGCTGATTGTGCATAGATAAGATCCCTGAAGTTGCAAAGACTAAAGTCTCAAAACCAAAGAGATATTCTTTATCAAAGATAAGACTCTGCCACGCCCCCCTAAAACGGCTCGTTCTAATACGCCCTCACATATCTACCTCACTGTGTGGAAATATTTGCGTAATGCCACCCAAATGTGCACGCAAAGAAAGAAGGCGTGGTTTCAGTAACCGCAGTTAGTGTTGAAGCAGCCATGTCAGGGAGACGCTCGCGATTATGGTAAGGGCCGTTACATTTCCGACGAGTGCTTGCGGTGTTTGGCCACTCACAATGCACTGGGTCAGAGCAGACTGCGCTTGTCAAAAGGAGGGACTTTGTAGAAAACTAAGTGTTTGAGAGAAGCGGGGCATAGAGAACCTACAATAATGTACAGTATTTGAAAAATAATGTGTTTTTTGAACATTAAAGCATGTCAATATATTCTGTTACACAAAATAATGATCTTTAAACAAGGATCATATGACCCCTTTAAATGAAAATCTTTTAAACATGCACAGCATTTTTCTATTGACTGTTGTGGCATTGCAGGCAGTGGGAGAAAATCTTACATTCCTGTATTATTATTATAAAATCTCATATTCTAACATATTTTCAACTCTCTAGCTTGACATTCTGGAGTACATCCATGACCATGAATATGTGCATGCAGACATCAAAGCCTCCAACCTCCTTCTGTCCTACACCAACCCCAATCAGGTTTGTTTCAAGCCTTTCACACGTTTAACAGATCTCTGTTGCCATGGTTGTATGGCTCTAACTGTGCAGCCGTAGAAGGCAGTGTGTGTAGACTGCAGGACTATACAGAGCTCCCACTTCTTTTAATTGGAGTACCAGTGATTTGCAATGTAAGAAACTACTTGTCTTATTTTTTTTTTCCATCTGTTAATGAGATTTGGGTGGAGGAAAAAAAGCAAAACAATTTAAGCCTTTAATGCGGCTCATAAACTGGAGAGATTAGAGACTATTGAAGCTGTCTCTAGCAAATAAGGTTTGGGGGCTGGGCAGGGGCAAATACTTAATTTGAAGATTAATAATGTATCAGTGGTGTATTATTAAGCTGCTATTTTTAAAGTCACAATTTAAAACTCGGCCTCTTGGGATTAGTCGCTGCTTTCTTGGTGACTCTGAGCATCCTTTTTTTTTAATTGCTAGGGTGTTCTTTTTGCTTCTGAATACATGTATGCCTGTGTTTTATAAATGTGTGTATAAAATGCACTGGTTGTAGACTAAATTATAGAAATGCTTAATATTTGAAATAACAGCGGTATGGAAACTATTTGAAATGTTTGTATGTGAGATTGGATTTTAAAAAACAGAAGGCTAGACTCATCCTTTGACTTTTCTGAACTGAATGTGAATGACTCCAATGAACTGGTTCTTTAAACAAATGATTCCAAAAGATTTAAACTCATAAGTTAGCAGTTTGAATCAGTCTGGCACATCTTTCAGTGAGTGAACTCACAAGTTCATCCAAGTGGTTACTAAATGAACAACAAAAAGTGATTATAATATGCAGTTTAACAAGTCAGATGTTCATTCAGTAACCACTTGGATGGATATGTTTCTGTTCAAAAATGAAGTGTTTTGTGTTTTAAGACTGGGGAGGGCAGTTTTGTGTTCTTGATAATATTTTTGTGCATTGAGTGTTGATGCTGGCAGTTTCTAAGCAGCAGCCCCAGCTCTGAAAACCACATGACAAAGTTTAGTTAAAATTGTTTTTTCAAAAGTTTGTGATGTTTGTCACTGTAGGTGAGCTGTTAATTATTACTGTTGGAAATTGGCGTATGCAGTTATTTCTGAGACACTCTACCTGGACACATCAAATAATTTAGCACTTTTTGGGGAGGTAATAGGTACACCTGCAATTTTTGCACTGACTGTTTTGGTATCTTTGGAACTCTGTTAACTGCTTCCTGTTGCTTTGAAAACAAAGTGCTAATTGTCAGATCTCTTTTATAAGTGACACATACTGCTAATTGGCAATCAGTCTGTTTGCAGCTTCAAATGTAATTTATTTGTAGTAATCTTCATGTCAAGGTAGACTTTATTATCTTGGATGTTATATCTCAAAATAATATTTAATTTCCCAGTGTCTTTTTTTTTCTTTTCTTTTTTTTTTCTGTAATTGATTTAGCAGTGATTTACATTTTGTTGCACAGTAAGCATTTGATTTTGACTTGTTTTTTTGTTTTGTTTTTTTAACCCAGGTATATTTAGTGGATTATGGATTGGCCTACAGATATTCTCCAGAAGGAGTGCCAAAGGAGTACAAAGAAGACCCAAAGAGGTGTCATGATGGGACTATTGAGTTCACTAGTATTGATGCACACAATGGAGTCGGTAAGAAATTTAGTTCACACTTTAGGCCTAGGTGAATCCATATGGCCAGAAAATAGTTTTTTTTTAACCCCTGGAGGTTCAGGTAGCATGCTTTTGAACAGCCATTGAAGTGATTATGTAAAACTTCACATTGTGATAGACAAATTATGAAGAGAAATAATATTTTTAAATGTTGATGTAATGGTACTTTGCATCAAATACTACAAAAGTGGGCTACCCTTTAAAATAGCCTCTGATATGAATGTTTTTTAAAGAGTTCCTCTCTGTGTGGGTGTATATTGCATTATAGCCCCTTCAAGAAGAGGAGACCTGGAAATCATGGGCTACTGCATGATCCAGTGGCTTTGTGGTCGTCTACCCTGGGAGGACAAACTTCAGGACCCACTGTATGTCAAAGACTCCAAACTCAGGTGACTGTCTTTAACCTCATTTGTTGTATTTAGGTTTTACTTATTTCTGTACTAAGATGTAATCTACCTATTTGACCTATAATCAAATTTTTTGCCATGGGATAATGAATATTGGGAATAGGATAATGAATAACTAATATGCCTCTTTGCAGTATAACTAATTCATTTTTCCCATTAATTTCCATACAGCAAATTTCTTTATACAGATAACAATGGATTATATTTAATGAATTATAATTATTCATTAAAATTTAGATTTTTTTTAAAATCCTTTTTTAAAAATATTCTTCTCCTCAGGTGTAGAGATAATATCGATGAGTTCTTGAAAAGCTGTTTCCCTTCAGAAAATATACCAGGTGAGAAAAAACTGAGCAGTCTTTAAGTTCACTGGAGAAGCTTTCGTATATTTAAAAAAGTGAATGCACTTTGGTTGTAAAATATCAATTATATAGTCTGTAATACGGTAGGTTAATAGTCTTAAATCTTAGGAAATTTCTTACAACTAAATGCGATTAAAGCATAATTATTTTTTTTAACCCTGTTGCAATCGCAGAGGCACCTGTGAATTCTGCAGTATTACTTTTTGTTTGTCTGCCAGGCAGTAATTGGAGTGACGCACTTTCGAGCTCTGATGTGCAAACAAGAGCGCGAGGGCCTTTTCTATTTATAATGAGTATGTACCTGGTGATTGAGTCTTAATTAGAGCTAATCTATCAGCTCTGTGCTAATTCCCAGCAACTTCTCACACTTTCTTTAAACTGGAGCTTGACCGCTTTCAACTTTTTATAAATATACACTTTTTCTGTTTACAAATATTTGTTGTGAAATGTTTAGCAAATATAAAAAAGTGTACATAACCTGTATTTGTCCAGTGCGGTGCCTCATAAAAGTGGCTCTGACTGCAGATTAGAGACCTGCGTGGGGCGGATTTTTCAGTCCCGCACCCACAAGATTCTGTCCCACACCTGCCATCTCCCGCAGAAATATATCTTATCTGGTCCCGCTCCCGCACGCGACATTCATGTTTTGTCCCGCTCCCACCCGCAAAAGCCAGCATAAAAATAATCTATATAGATTTTTTTCAGTACATCGTAGAAATTTACATGAAATGGTTCTGTAACATCTCCTAAGCTCCACAACATCCCAGCATAAACACTTCCGATAAAATATTTGTTATTTAGGCTAAGCATCAACATTCACAAACCACTAAATTATTTTTAACAGAAAAGCAAGTATGGGCTGCTGCATGCATGGTTTGGCATGTCAGAATGCGAGCAGCGCTTCCTTTATTATAACACAATAAATGTATGCACAATGAATCTCACAATGTCTTCACTTCGTATGTTAAAATGAGAGGATTCGTGTGCACGCAATTTCAGCACTGCGGTGAGTAGATTCTAACTTAATCACCTCTGATTGGCCATTGCTGAGTCTGTGATTGGCTACATTGCGCAACCCTTTAAACACATGTTATAAATAGAAACTATGCCTAGCTTGCGCATGTCAACCATTTTAATGTTAATATAAGTTGTTCTTTTTGCTTTTGTGCAAAAGATAAATAACAATTTATATGTTTTAGACACTTTATGTTTAGATAATTTCTATTTTGCGGAAGTCCCGCAAATCATTTTACTCTCCCGCATCCCGCACACACACAAGTCTCTTCCCACCTGCACCCGCACTCGCCAATCAAGAGTTGTCCCGCGTCGCACCCTGTTGCGTTGGGTCCCGCGGGAGTGCAGGTCTCTACTGCAGATACTTTATCTGCTGCTTCATTAATTGGAGGAAATGTTATAAATGCACCTATTAATAAATATTAAAATTATAGTCTTTAGTATAAATTAAATATTGTAGGAAATATTGAGGAAAAAGAGTTGTATCAAAATACAGTGTAGCCTATGAGTCGTTGCGTTTTTATTTATTTTTTTGTGCTCACATAATCAGTGTCACAGATTTACCTAGAAATAGTCAAAATATGAAATATTTCATATTCATTTTACATTGTGATGTTTCTTTAAGATTTTAAATAGGAAATTGTAACATTTTGATTCTGAATCTCATTTTGAATGCTTCATTTTCAGTGTAATCTTTTGACTTTTTGGACCACGTTTGTGTATATGCACATAATAAACATTGCATTGAATCAGCTACCCTTCTCGACCACAAAACAATGAAATAAATAAAAGCTGAAGTTTTTAAACAAACTTGTTTTTCTCCGTTCTCGACCTCAGCATTGCCTAGTTTTGCAGTCAGTGTGTGTCAGTCTGTACTTTTGCAGAACTTTAGGGCGTTCTTTCTTTGTGTCGTTTAAAAATCAAAGATGTCATTGGCTCCCTTTGCTCAGTCGCTGATGTGATGGCAGTTCTTAAACCCTGTGACAACCGCGCGGCAGACGGCTAGATCTCTCCTCAGGCTGTTGTCTTGTGCGTACATGCCGCATCACAACACCGAGGTGATGGGAGGCGGCACTGCTAGCACGGCCATCACGACTAATTCTGTTTGGTGTGACTATTTTAGCAGCCGACAGTAAACAACAGTTTGTGAGTGGAGAAGTATAAGGAACAACGTGACAAATGTCAACCCCTCTGCTCTAAACTTAGCCTGAAGGTTAAAGTGTGAGCGTCTGCTGTGGAGACACTGCCCTACAGGGACTGTTCTGTCATTCTTGCACAATGCTAAACGCACGTGCATGTGCACCTTATTAACATCGGACTTCTGCGTGTTCATTTGAGATTAACATTGAGACAGAGGTCCAAGTAACTTTCGCTTAGTTTGTTTATTGACCCAGAAGTGTCTTTAACAGTGCGCAGATGTATTGCAAAGTCGGAGAAATAAATCCATCTGCATTAAGATTAGATTGTTGTACTTAATGTAATTTTCAATTTCCAGAGGAAATGAAGAAGTTCATGCAAGAGGTCAAGGCTCTTGGATACACAGACAAGCCAAATTACGCAAAATTGCGAGGTATTTTGCAGCAAGGCCTGAAGACCATCGGGGCGACCGATGACAAAAAGCTGGACTTCGGCGTGTCGACCAACGGCACAGGCCCGCCCTCCGTCAAGGTAAGAGCCACCTTCAGTAGAACATTAAAAAGCTGACCTCTGTCGCACTCCCTCATTCACGGTGCATTGAAAATGCTGTGACAGTCCCTTTTAGAAGCCCGCCGTTTAAAAACCAGCCCATTTCAACATCCCATAATTTGTTTACCTGTTGAAAGCAGATTCAAATTTGAAAATGCCCACACACGATCCAAGACTAATTGCTCGGGTTAGTAGGAAAAGCTGTTGAGTGCATTGATTTTCAAATGCGATTAACGTGTGATGCTTTTAACAAACGTTTCTTGAGCTTATTTGGATTCTTTCTTGCAATCGACACACGACGCCCTCTTTTTACCTCAAAGTGTCTTGATGTTAATATTTTTATGGATTTTCTTAGATATTTATGTTTGGTATTTTTCTCGGCTTTTCAAATGGTAGAATGTCTTTTGACCTTAGTTTCTTATCCAATATTGCAGTCAGCACCCTCAATGTGGCAGCTGGCATGAGATCTCACTCCTCTGAAATGATGCCACACATCTGAATACTTGGGGGAAGAGGTTATTAATCACTGAATTGTTTTGTCTGGATTTTAAGTTAAATGATCTTTAGAAGTGAATTCTGCAGCCGTCATGTTTCTTTTTGTGTATTTTGTGTAAAACAAACCGTCCGAGCCCACAAAGATGCCCTTGATAGCATATACTTTGTGAAAACGATAAGACTGTGGCTTCATTCATGGGGTCCGGCACAAAGAGCTCTTGGCAACAAAGCCGTCTGCATCTCAGGTTCTCTCCAGCGTCCGGGTGTTTATCCCAGTGGCCCCTCCTCTTCCTCCCACAGACAGGTCCTGAGTGCCTGTGTTTATTCCCTGCTAATGTATCACAAATTTGCTGACACGGTAACCTTGGAGTCGGCGCGGGCCGGCAATCAGCAAGCCGCACTTATGACAGGGGAGGGGACAATGAAATGTGATTTTCATGCGCATCTCGTCAGTAAAGCCGGTTCTGTGATTAGTAGTAAATCTCCAGCACGCACTTTGAGATGGAGCGGCATTTACTACACAGAGCCGTAGATCACTGACAAGCTACGCAATATCGCGTTCAAAATCTCGCGTTAAAAATCAAATGATTTTGAATGCGATATTGCGTAGCTTGTCAGTGATCTACGGCTCTGTGTAGTAAATGCCGCTCCATCTGAAAGCGCGTGCTGGAGATTTACTACTAATCACAGAACCGGCTTTACTGACGAGATGCACATGAAAATCGCATTTGATTATTTGCACAGCCCTAACTGTACAATACAGTAATATTTAATATAATTTAAAATGTAATTTATTCTTGTGATGACAAA
The DNA here is from genome assembly GCF_001515645.1 of Sinocyclocheilus grahami. NCBI lineage: Eukaryota > Metazoa > Chordata > Actinopteri > Cypriniformes > Cyprinidae > Sinocyclocheilus > Sinocyclocheilus grahami. The sequence continues at coordinate 1,446,740 of NW_015505280.1, read as the reverse complement.
GATGAATTTTCAGCAGCCATTTGTCCAGTCTTCACATGATTCTAAACATTCTAATATGCTGACTTGGTGCTCAAGAAACATTATTTATTATTGTCAGTGTTTAAAATAAGAATTTTTTTGATAAATAGAAATTTCAAAAGAACAAAATTTTTTTGTTAAAGTCTTCACTGTCATTTTTGATCAATTTAAATCCGTCCTTGCTAAATGGAAGTATTATTTATTTAAAATATATAAATAAATAAATAATTGCCCCCGAACGTTTGAATGGTAGTGTACATGTATTGCATTTGACATTCAAATTATTTTATTTATTCTTACCGGTTTTACTGGATAGCTAAATTGTAATTAAGTTTTCTCAAGCGTTCACAACGCTCAAGGCTCACATAATGGTTTCCATGTGTATACAGAGCAAAAGGTCCCTTCTTAATATTTGATTTGAACTTCCTCCAAGGTTGCTCTAGGCAAGTGAATTGACCACTGCTCTTCCATCTTTTCCATCCCTTTATTTGTGTCTTTATTTTTGACTGGAAGACTCCCAAGCGGAAGAAAGTGGAAGAAAAAGGCCAGTCTGCTGATGAAACCAAAGGCGCTTCTGCAAAGAAGAGGCGAGCTCCACAGAAGAAGAAGGGTAAGTCCTGTTTCTGGACCTTACCTATTATCACCAATATCAGTAACTTTGGTGTGGTAAATGTTTTAAACTTAATGTGTAACCCGTTTAGAAGTGAATGGAGCTAAAAAGACAGCAAGTCCTGCAAAGCGTCCAGCAAAGAAAGAAGCACAGGCCTCTTCTGAGCCAGCAGTGAAGAAAAGCCGGGGAAGGCCTAAGAAGAACTCTTAATCCTCTTCGCACTCTAGTTCAAGTTGTTTCCTTTTTGTATCTTTTAAATAGTCTGGTCTGTATTTGTTCTCTGTGGTTGCATTTTCTTAAACGTTAGCAGGGTGTTGGGCACACTCTTGCAGTGAAATGATAATAAATAAGGGTAAAAAAAAAAGTGGCTTTGAGTTGCGAGTTATTTTCATTCCTTTGTAATGCCTTGAATAATCAAGCCTATAAGGATGAGGTCCAGGGGGGATTGCTTTGCCCCCGATAAGGAAATCCCTGAAGGAGCTCAGAGTCCCGACTCTTCCCCCGCCACATTTTCCCCTTGTTGTGCTATGAAAGCTGCCGTGCGGCTGGCAATCCGACGTCTGTGGGAGAGGCGAGTTGGTATTTGATACCTGCATCGAGGCAGGCGAACGTGTGGCAGACGCCACTGAGTTTGGAGAAAGGGGGCTGTGCGCCTTTCCTCTCGGCTGCCATTTGATCAGGTGGAGACAAAAGACTAGCACTTGGGTCCTAGTTTCTGTGTCACTCTTGCTTGAGTCTTTCTTAACTTCCTGTTCTCTGCTAGGAAATGGCTTCAAAGAGCTATCATTAAAAGTTAGTTGTGGCAGCACCACTTGTTATGCATTGTAACTTTATCGCTGGTTTTGTTAACGCACCGACAGCATTCGCAGGCATATTTTTAGGTCCAAATGTCATCTTGAATTGTTTGCTTTGTAATCGCGGTAAAATTGATATGACATTGAGGGAACCGGAATAATTTGATGAGGACAGGTTAGAATACATGAATAATAGATATGGCATGGCAGGTATATAGGGTTGTGACTATAGAGTTGTGTTTTCCAAGAGTTTGGGAAAATGCACTTGTAATAGATAAAAACAAACTCAGTTGTGTATTTTTTGTTTATTTATTTTTTGAGAGCATCATAGTTGCTGCCACATAATCTAAGAAAGAATCAATACAGGGTATCAAAACAGATCTGCTGATTCAATTCTGTTTCACAGGCTCTCGTTTTGATTTGAATCTTATTCACTTTCTGATTTATTTGGTTACATATCAATTAGAGTGTCTGTTTTGCTTACAAATGAAGAAATAATCAATGTTCAATCTTCATGTTGTAAATTATACAGCGTCAGAAGAGAGCTGTAAATATGCAGTGTTTCAGACTGATTCTGGTCATTTATTTTGAACTTTTATGCTCCAAGTCATTTGTCTTGAATTGGACTACACCAGTCATGTATGTTGTTTTTTTTAATTTAATTTAATTTTTTTAGCGTGCATCTGAGTAATAGGCATAGGGTAAAAGATAGATTTTATGATATTTGGGAACCAATATCGGGATTATTCAAACGTATTTGAATCAGAAAAATCTGTTTTTACCCAGCCTCAGATGTATTTGAATTTGATTTTATCAGTGCTTCAGTGTGATCTCTGAAATTTGATATGACCTATCAGTAAAGCCAAACCAATAAAACCCAAGTAAGGGACAGAAAATGAATGCACTTGGGTTGCCAAACCATTGCAAATTAAGCACAGTCTAAGTTAGTGTAGTTCCCAAAAACCACAAGTTTGAGATTTCTTTAAACCGATTGCAGTTGTCCATTATCTTCTGCTCTAGGTCAGATGTAGCGTTTCTCCCTCGTGTACACAAAAAACATATTTTGTGCTTTTATACCCAATTTGTCGATTTCAATAAGCTCCTCTGAGGCCAATCTCCCACCTTTCAACCTCTCTGGTTTCCTTGCTGAGGGAGAACTGCCTTGGTTGCCTTGTTAACTCTAGTGAGACTGTTGGCCCAGCAAGAACTGTGAAAGAGGAAGATGTTTCTCCTAATGTTTGTTTTCAGAGCAGAGCCGCGTGAGCCCTGAGCTGATGCCGGCATCGATTGTTCCAACAGTGAGGACTAAAGTGCACCCCTGTGTGCTTTCTTCCTCTTCCTCACCACTGACCTTCAGGGCGCACAGCCATTGCTCCGCAGTAGGGGGCAGTAGTACATAATGATTGCACAGCTGGGGGGTGGGTGGGTCTTGGAGGCGAACCTTAAACACAACATTACCACCTGTACCTCACCGGAGGACATGCTGCTTTGATGGGCCTGACTGTGGCCATTGATTGACCTGTGTTTATATCCACTCTCTTAGTTTCTCAGAGTTTGTCTTGGGCTGTTGGGGTTTACTGGAGGGCTGCATGCAGGAAAATAATTTCTCCTCGCAGAGGTTTCACTAGTACTCTGCTTTCCTCAACATTTTGGAAGGGGGTTAGTTGTTATTAATAGTTACTAGTGTTCTTAGGTTAAAACTTTTGCTGTTAGTTAGCTATTGGTTAGCTGAAACTTTGTGGATAAGTGAATGGCAAGATGGTTCTCCAAATTTGCTATGCCATTTAATATAGTAAAAAGAGGTAATGATTGCTTTAAATAAAGATTAGCAAAATTACAGGGACTGGCAAAAGGCACAATTCATATTTATTTTATTTATTTATTTATTAGCGATACATTCCCGTTCAGTAGGTCAGTACGATTTTTTTTTTCTTTTTTGTTTTGAAAAATGTATAAATTTATTCTCCAAGAATGCGTTAAATTGATTAAAAGTGACCGTGAATACATTTGTTGCAAAAGTTCTCTTTCAAATAAATGCTGTTCTTTTGAACTTTTCATCAAAGGATCCTGAAAAAATGAATCACGGTTTCTACAAAAATATTAAGCAGCACAAGTTTTTTCAACATTTATAATAACAAGAAATGTTTCTTGAGCACCAAATCAGCATATTAGAATGATTTCTGAAGGATCATGACACTAATGGCTGCCATTACAGAAATATATATATCTATATTTATATTTTAAAAAGTAATAAAATATTTAAATAAAAAAAGTTAGTTATAATAATATTCTACTATATTACTGTTTTTTCTGGATTTTTGACCAAATAAATGCAACCTTGGTGATTTCTTTGGAAAACATAAAAAAAATCTTACCTACCTCAAACGTTTGAACAGTAGTGTGTGTGTATATATATATATATATATAAACTGCTTTTTCTGAATTTACTGTTTTACAGAAGCATGTAAATTCACCTGGATTGGTTCCCAGTGCCAAGTGATTTTGGGAACTTATGGCTGCATGTTTGAATAGAAACTACTGTTATGCTTATTTTATATTTCAACCTACAGTGGCATTTATTTGTCTTACAGAAATTCAACATTCAGAGCCACATGTTAGTATCTCAATAAAAGGAGGGCGTGGTTGGCAGGAAACAGTGATAGAATGTAAAAAATGAAAGGTCGTCAATGATGGTTCCAAGCTAATTATAATTGCAGACTTTTTTTTTTTTTTTTTTTTCTTGGTTGCAGTCAATTCTTTTCTGTTAGGGCATCTGATAAAATTGTCCAGCTAGTATCTTCATTTCTGTGTTTTGGGGTGTAAAAGAATATTCTTTTTTTTCTGATTTATCAACACCAGCTCTATTTTTTCTTCTCTATCATTCTCCCCTCCTTTAAATTAAATTAATTTCACTGTTATTGTGTTTGTATTTATTCCCGTCACCATGTGCCCCGAAATACCAACACATGGAAAAAGAAATATACTCATTTTACATGGCAGAGCGAGAAAGAGCTCTTTCAATGCAGTTATGGTACATTTGCGATTCTAGTTGTGTGTAAATATTAGAAAACAGCAGGTTCTCACATTCACCGAAGGAAAGGCATAGCAATGGGGCTAAGACGTGCGTTCTTATCGGTATTGTATTCACACTACACCGTCCTCCTGCTGTTTCTAATCTGCCGCCGCCGCTGTGAGCAAAACTGGACAGGCATTTATTGTCCCTGCAGGGGTATGCTTGACAAGAGAATGTTAAACACTCCACTACCTGCAATTTTCAAAGGTGATACTACACTTGATAAAATGTAGATACACGCTTATTTTCTGTTTTGGGAGAAACTCTAAAAATAAATAAATGAACAGATTTTTCTGTTTCTTTTCCACATTATGGGCTGGATTCTGCGAGTGTACTCTGTGCTTTCACTGTTTGTACGTTAAAAAAGCTGTCTCTCGTAAGCCGTTGATCCTCCAGGCAAAAGACTTGTCTAAAACGAAAGTGCCAAGTCCAAGTCTGCGGGCCAAATTCCAGTCTTTAATTCGATTTACCCTTGGCAGCAGCGTTGAGTGGGTTTAGTGGTCATCAAAAAGACACGTTCATCAGCGTGAGGCAAGCTCTCTTACTCTGAACTGTCCATGCCGTTCATCAGGACTCTCTCAGAGAGATGACTCCCTCAACCTCTCCATGTCTCAGACAAGTGATGAGTGCCAAGCACGGACTAATAACTGCTGGTGACATCGGTGAGAAAATAGAAGAGGCAGGAGTCTTAATTAATGTGACATGGACACGTATCTCATGCCCACTCCTAATGAAGTGCTGGTTGGTGCTCTAATGAACTCTGAAGGGGTCCTAAAGAGGATGTTCAAACTTGCGTTCCGCCCCGTTAGCCCATGATCGTCGTCTCTGTGATATTCAAATCACACTGCTTAAAAAATACTCCTGGTTGCTTGCTCGCGAGCTATGGGTCTTCGATTAGGTCCCACTGTCTAATGGTCTTCACGCTGGGTGTGTCGTTTAAGGAAACAAAATGTATTTATTTAAACAATTTATGGGACACTGAACATAATTTGATTAACAGGGAGTCAATTATCTTTCTTGATAGATGGCTGTGTTGATGGAAATGTTTGCTATGATATTGTCAATGCTTCGGTGGGGATCAGTGATGGGTTAGGTTGCCCAAGTGCAATTAATGTATTCAGTTCATCTTAGTTTTGTCCTGGACTATCAGTTTTGCTACAGTTATTGTAGAAAATGGTTCAGCAGGGAGCTGAGATCTTTCCTTTAGCACAGGGCCTATGGGATGCTCGGGGCAATGTCTTGCATGTGGCCAATGGAACATAGCGTGCCTATTTTGAGGCAATCGAACACCACTGTTGTGGTCAGTTTGTGGCTGGATTTGTCACAGTATTTTATGAACTACCTTTAACAAGCTTTGATGGCTTTTGCGGCCCCTAACTTATTAGAAATGTCATTTTCAGCCCTTGAGATGAGAGAACGGCCTTCTAAGAATCATGGCGTAGGTAAGAAACAGCAATATATATATTTTTTATTTTTCAGAAAGAATAGCATGTAATCAGCATTCGGCCATGTTATTGTATAATATAATGTATAATTTAAAATATATAAAAATATAATTGTATATTTTATATATTCCGTGTCAAGAGAGCAGTAGCGTGTTTCTCCGACAGGGACATGACCAGGCCGAGTGTTCCTCGCTGCAGGACTTTATTTAAAAAGAAAAACTTTCAAACTGGTTATTTATAAACAAGTTATTCATTTTTTTCTTTTATTATATTTATTGCGGAATTGTGAACTAGTTTGGATGTTTGAACAGAGATTAATGTTTGATAAAGCTAAGAAAGAAAAAAGCTACTAAAGGCCATGTGTTAAAGTCATTTTAAATGAACATAGTAATATTTAACACAGTTAAATTAACATAGTAATATTTTATATATATATATATATATATAATACAAATATAATATTTTTATTTGATATCTTTAATTTTCATTAAATATATATATATATAAATTTTTGTAATTTACTGTAATTTGTCAGATTGAGTGCAAAATAAATTGTATAATCTTTTGCATATTTGTGTATTGGATTTGTATGCTTTATAGAAATACAAATGTGTAAGATTTGTGATTTTGCCTTTTTTTTTTTTTTTTGCAGAATTATGATGATGATGATGATGAACCGTCAGGTTGCGAGAGCACTCCGAGAGAGTGGTTCCCATAATATAACGTCATCAACTTCTCCAGCTCCCAACATCAGCTAATGCTTGAGGGCTTCAAACAGCCCTGCGGGTTCTATTGTGGTGTCCGGCTTGTGGGGAGGAGAAGCAGCGACCAGCTCAGGTTTCATGAAGCACCACTCCTCCTCGACACAAAAAAGGGCCAACCTTGCTGACCCTCTGCCCTCTCCCACCATTGTGTTCTTACTCTGATGCTGTGGCTCCAGCCACCAGATTGGTTTGCTCAGGAATGGGAGAGGATGTGTCTGTCGCTCCATCTGTCAGAGTGAGGATCAAATAATAGGATTTTCTGTCCTGGAATTGAAGATAATTGCAGTCTCTATTCCGCTCCCTAACCGTATGATATTAACCTTGCTCTCCTGAGCCCACACTGGGGGCAGAACTTGGGCCAGATGGCACTGTGTTTTGATATCCGATCCAGGCGAGGAGGTCAAGTTGAAGTTCAAGTCTAAAGGACCGCTGTCCCTGTCTCCGCTGATACAATAGAGGTGCCATTCAAATTGGACGTCCTTAACATTACTGGTTCTTTGCTGGGAGGACAAAAATTAGAAGCAAAAGAGCAGTTATACATTCGGTGCGCTGCTGAGGGAGAAGACGTAAACCATTTATACATACCGAGGGCAGGGTGGAAGAGGCCGGAGGTCGGAGGAGGTTAGCTTTGGGGACGTGAGCAGTGTCAGCGAAAAGATTCAGTATCACAGGTTTTTCCTGTCGCATATTGGTCCAGAGTGAGCAAGATAACTACAAAGCCATTTAAATGTCACATGTCTCATTGCTGTCCATTTGCTACCGGGAGTTTGTAAGGACATTGTGAAAAAGAAACATAAAGGAATACTCTCCGAATGAGAAGCAGAAGTTGCTTCGTGTGATCGAATAACCCCATCACCAGATGTAATGAATGAGCCATTTCGAACACTTTTGATGATAAGTCTGCCTGCATGTGGTACGGTGGCCTCCTGTGGTGGCTTTGAGCCGAATACACAGTAATAATGTTCCCCTTCTCCCATGGTGCTCCTGCACGTGCCCTGGTTACTGTCCCCTTGGTAACATGCACACATTTAGAATGCCTTACATATACACACTTGTTATGATCATGTTGGTAAGAAGCAAACAATTAAATTATATCAAATTTTTGGTTTATTAATTTAATATATACAGAATATTGTGTTAGGATGTACAAATGGGTGATTCTTACAGAATCTGTAAGATGATGTCCAGATCTAATTTCACCACAATATCAAAAGAAAAAATTAATGAATTTTAAAGAAAGTTAAGCTTATAGACTTAGTTACGCTTATATGTATTTATATTTATATATTCCTTGTTTTAAACATAAGTTTAAAATCATCTGTTTTATGTACTAGTCTTAAGATTTTTTACATTCACCCAACCTTCACAATTTTAGTTCCAAGTACTGACCTTCCCAATTTTAGTTCACCAACATGCACAATCTGATTTTCTTTATAATGCCTTTTCTTTTTTTCCTCTTTAAATGCAATGTTTTCCCTTTCTTTAATACGTTTCCTTTACATAAGCACTTCCAACTTATATGCTCCTTTTGTGGATGAATGTCATGATTTATATAGTCATGCTCTTTCTTTCCTCCTCTCTCTCCCTCTCTCTGCACCTTGCATGGGATGGCGTGAAGTTATTGTAATTTAGTGATGATTTGTCACTGTCATCCTCCAGGTTCCCGCTGTACCCTGAGACCGCAGTTGGGCCCCACTCTGGCAGGGGTTTACAGGGGACTGCCACGTCATCTGTATGGGAGCCCCATTAACAAGGGTTAAATCTGGCTAATTGTAATCCAATTAATAACAGACACAATGATCTAGCGTCTGTTTGTTATTTGGGGACCCAGCTGAAACACTTTTGAGGGTTCACGGCCCCCCGGGTTTGCCCACCATTGTTGGCTTACTCAGTATGCAAGGCTAGTTTTTATTAAATCTATTGACTAGCGGCCGATGGTAAGCTGTGATGCCAGTGGCCCTCTCCGGTGCGTCTCTCTTCGTCAAAGCGGACAACTTAATGGCAACCCTGGTGTCGTTATCCTTACCATATTTCTTCCAATTACCCCTGTAGTCTCTCTTTCTTTACATTCCAATTTAGAACAGTAAATCACGAAAAGCAGACTTTTATTGTCAATGATATATGCTGTAGTACTGAGTGAAAGAAAAATAGGAGAGTGAACCTATTTGTGTTTATGGCTTTAGAGGGAAGGAGATAAATGACCTGGCTTTTTTATTTCGTTTTAATGAAGAAGGGATTGAGGGACTCCCTGTCCCGGTGGCATTAATGTGATTTTTCCCTCTCCAAAGAAGCGCCTGCCTGTCCTCGCATTTGTTTGTGACCTAGTTGCGCTGGTCTCCGGAAAGGACATCCAGCTTTGTTTGCGTGAACATCCAGTGTCCTCCATGCTCATAAGCACACTAATGGGTTTTTCACAGCGGCAGCTGGACAGGGGTGGAGAAGGAGCGAGCACTTACAGTAAACGATCAGTGTCCCTCGATATTAAACGTCCCTCCGGCCACTAGGCTAAACGATGGTTCCATTTAGACCCTCCCCAAAGCACCCTCCTACTCACTTAAAGCCCCCGCCTCCACCGTCTCCTGCTCCCATACAAGGCTTACCAAACAATATTAGCCGAGCCACCTTATGCTCTCCACATGAGTCCCCTCAATCGTTCAGCGTTAATTGGATACTCAGTCACCAATTAAGTTCTTGGCCCAAAAGGAGAGCATGAAAACACAAGACAGGTTTAGCTCCCTTCTGTGGGACTTCATTAGACGGCTACTGCTGCAACATCCTTGGGGAGAGAGAGGACAATAGGCCAGTGACACGGCTCAAGCAAAGGGGCTGCAGAGTTGGGAGATTGAGGCTGGAGAGAAGTTAATTACACACTGCGTTTCTCACTCGTGTGAAATATTTGGAATTCATTAACAAAATCAATATGCCTTCGATATCCATGTAGAAACATAATCGTTTGTTTGAAAATAGAACGTCCGTCATCATTTACTCACCCTCATAATATTCTGAACCTGTGATTGTCTCTCTTCCGTGGAACACAAGTGATTTTTTTCTTTACTCTTTTTCAGTATAATACAAGTGAACGAGGACTGTTGAACATTTTCAAGCGCCAAATGACAAAAAGCCACATAAAGTATGATAAAAGTGGTTCAGGTGACTCTTTGCTATGTTTCAACTCACACTCATGCCGAAAACATCACTATGTTGATGAACCAGGAATTCCATTACTTTTGAAAATGTCTCCACACTTTTATTTGTAAAGTTAAATTTATCACATGCTTAATTCTTTGCATGCATTTGTAAAAATAGAAATACTAGCACCCAACCCCACCGCTACCCTAAACCTAACCACTTCTCAACAATATAAAATGCATAACAAGCAGATAATAGTGATGCACAAGGCGCTTGACCGTGATTCAGTTTTTGACACATTGGGAACGAGAATGGGTTGCAAATTCCAAGTCTTCTGGGGACAGTTGCATAACCATAGCCACTATGTTAAGACTGAAGAAGAACTAGAAGGTTATGTAGATTAATGAACAAATTATTCTTTTAAATCTGCTCTTTTTAGTGATTCTGTTGGTCCTGTTTAACAAAAAAAACTGGTCTGAATTATTCGTTCACAGATTTGGTTTGCATTGATTTAGTTGCAACAGCTAACAGCTTACTGAAGGGAAAAAAATAACATTGAAAATGTTATTTCTAATACAAAACTATCATATGGCTTTATAAAACTTCAAACATAGTAGTCACATGGACTACTTTTATTATAGTGGTTACACTTTATTTTGATTCTCCCTTTTAGAAATTGTTAATTATATTAACTTTGCACCTACTAGTCATTAAAGTGTTAGAGTATTAGTAAACTGGTAGGGTTAGTAGAATAAGTTGACTCGTACTTCCAAAGTTACTTCTAGTCAACATAATGTCTAAAGGGCACCATCAAAGTGTTACCATTATACTTTCATACTTTAACATTGTTTTTGAAGCTTGAAAACATCTATGCTGATTCATTGTAATTGCGTGGAAAAGAGGACAGGTGCATTAATCAAAATCTTTTTTTGTGTGTTCCACAAAAAAAGTCAGTCCTACAGGTTTGAATCGACGTGAGGGTGAGTAAATGATAGCATGTTCATCTTTGGTGAACCATCCTTTTAAATGCATGTTGAATTTGCCCTCTGTGGATGGAAATGTGGCCTAAAAACCAGTCCGCATGTGTTTACCGCCCCTCTCTTTTGCTGTCACATCCCCCTCCCTCCGTCTCTTTTTGCAAGAACAAGGTTGTAGTTTACTCATAAATTCATCACATGCAAGGTTTGCACATAACAATTTGTGACTCGCGTGTCTTTTCATTTTAGGGATAGTAGGACATGGACACTGCCGCAAAACAGCGTGCTGTATACTGTAATGAAGTTGATTTTTTAATGTTTCTGCCACACAAGATAAAAGGCAGGCTAATGACAAAGACCAGCCCACCCCCCAATCAGTTGCTATTTATTTTGACTGGAAGCTCCGGCAATGAGCGTGAAGCGTTTCAGTCAATCAGAGCTCGATGTTGATTTTGTGTTTGTGTGTGTATGGCAATGTTAAATTCCTGACTGAATGACAAAACGTTATGTGTGCTTTGTTCAGATTGGTACTTCATCGTAACCTCCTTTGTCTCTTTTTACGGGTACTGAAATGTCTATTAACACAATGGCTGTATTCCCTGTTGTTGGCATGGAAATAGTTATCAGGGTAATGTTAACTTTTAATGCATCTATAAATTTACCATTAGATGGGTTCTTAGCGGTGGATAGTGCCGTCTTCTCCAGACTGTTTTTCCACAGGGTGGTGATAGCATGTTGGTGTTGTCCTGAAGCTTGCCTGAAGACTGCCTTGAGGGGATCTCCTCAGAGGAGTCCATGAGCCTAGTGAACTTCCCTCCCTTCACCCCACGTCAGCCAATCGGCTTCCAGCAACTACACGAGCCTGGGTAACCGCTTTGGAAGATGTTTCTTCTGAAATGTAGGTAGAAATATGAGTGGGTGTATTTGCTCGGTTTTAATTTTAATGAAGTGAAAATGCAGGAAAGGAAAGCACATTTGCACGGGGGAATGGGAATAGTTAACCGCATTATCCTTTTCGATTTTAAAGGATTGTTTCAAGTTCAAAACAAGTTAAGCTCTGTCGACAACATCTGTGGCATGCTATCGATTACCACAGACAATCATTTTGGCTCTGTCCTTCGTTTGTAAAAACAAACAATTTGATTTATAGTAATGCACTTACAATGAAAGTCTACTGGCATGGCGTTCTGCATGGTTAAAACGATGTTTGTTAATTAAAACTTATCAAAAATTATTTTCGTTAAAATTAAATCATGTTGAAATACTATTCACTAAAATATAACAAATAAAAATAAAGCAAAATATAGAATTTCTTCATGTGTGTGGATACCCATGTATGTATATACTTTATTTTTGTAAGGTTTTGTTTGTTGAATTATGTGCATATACTTGATACATGGCTAAATTATTTTATTGTTAAACTTTAATGCTTCAGCATGTATTTATACATGCTTGACATACTCTGTGGGAACAGTATTTGTCACTCTTTATTTTTATCCTCTTATCGTAAAAGTTCAATAAACAGATTAAGCAAAAAAAATATATATATAATAAAATTATTAATATAAACATTTTTTTTTTGTAAAAGCCAGTAATTATTTTTGTTATGGCCGGTAACCAATATATAAATTATAGAAATATTACATAAGATTTTGTCTTAATAAATTAGAAATAGTAGTTTGTAATTAGAAATAAGTCTCATCAACTGAATTTAGGCATCACTTACATAAAATGGATATTAATTTTGAGATTTGCTAAATATAGCATTTGTGTTAATAATATGATTAATCTTTTTTTAAGTGTGTATTACTGGCTAGAAAATGTAAAAGTAGAAGTTACTGTACGTGGTTTTTGTTTGTTTTTACAAGTTAAGGGAAACGTCAGTTATTTTCAGTGCTAGTTAACATATTGATGACATAAACAGGCTTGGCATGAAAGCGCTAACTTGACTTAATTTATTGATTAAATGGGACACAAACCATAATATATCTTTGCCAACTTCAAATGATAACTGAAAGACTGGCTAATCATTTTACACTCTTGCTCTGCGCTTAGCCTGCTGAGAACAATCAAGCACACCCTCTATGTCTCTGTCTCTCACACATAGACACACATATAGTGAAAAATGATAAGAAACCACTGCCTCTGGTCCCCAGGCTAGAATCGACAGCTCCTCTTGATGACACATATACGTGCGATCTCCCACCTATGTTAATCACCTCTTCACACAAACCGCTCGCTTCACAGCGCAATCACATCCGTTAACAGCCACCCTCATGCTCTCTGTGCAAATGGAGCACGACTCCAACCCGCCAGAACCCACCCTGCCTCTGCGTAAGGGCGAAAACATGCCTCTGTGCCCTGCAATAACGGGCATAGCATCAGACAGTGTCCACTGCACCATGAGTATAAATCTTTGCTTTTTAAGTATCAAGAGGGGCACATTTCTGGCAAAATGAGGGCTATAAATTTGCATTTATAACTCCCAACCATGTGTTAAAAATCCTGGTGCTCTGGTTTGGACTGGGCTTCAATTAAAATAAGATCCTTCTGGCTTGTGGGACTCAGATCTTTGGTCAAACACATTAACTGCCATCGCTCTGCCAGGATATCCAGAGGCATGTCTTTAGGGCTCCCGAGAAGTTAGAAAGCAGTTCTTTATGAATCAAAATCAGAAGAGCTTTATTGCCAAGTATGTTTACACACACAAGGAATTTGACTTGACAACAGGCGCTTCCAGTGCAGAAGAAAGTACAGACATAGTGAAGACATTCATGATAGTGCAGACATACATAGGAATAACACAGTATAAGGATGGAATATAACTAATATAAGAAATTAAAAAACCTGAAATTAAATAATGTACTATATACAGAAATAGAAGTATAGGGAAAAAATGTAATCATTTAGATAAATGTACAGATATGTTATAAGTGTGCAGATATGTTTTTTACAAAGTGTTTACAAGTGTACAAATTTTGGATTCTGTGTATAAATATGTCAGACGATGTAAAATTATGACGGTTTAATTGTTCAGGCTGACTATAGCCTGCGGGGAAAAAAACTGAAGGAGAAATGGACATTATTGGAAAGCCCTGGGCAAGAGTACTACTACGTGTTGCCACTGTTTAGTCATACAGCCTGAGATCTCTTAGAAAAACTTAACTTATGGAATGCGTATTTTTTTTTACACATACTACACTGTTAAAAAAAAAACACATCTGTAAAAATAGGTCACAATGTACTGTATTAATAGGGGGAATTTTCCGTATTTAGTTTTTAAAGGTGTTTTACCTGTATTTTGAATTTTTCATTCATCGCAAAAAATTACGAGTAATTTTTTTTTGTTAGTGTATTTAGCTTTTAAGAATTTGTTCACGTAAAAATGAAAATTATCATTTACTTTACCTCATCCTATTTAACTTTTTCTTTAACTTTTCTCTGTGGAACACAAAAGGTCTTGAATGATGTACAAAAAAAAATAAGAAATACAGGCCACTTTTTTTCCATGCATTGCAGTTACAATGAATGGGGACTGTGGCTTTCAAGCTTTAAAAAAAAATTTAAATAATTCTAAATACTGATTTGTACTTGTTTTGTGAACTGGATCAACTTATTTATTGAATCTATTACCAATAAATAAATAAAAAAGTGATTTTTTTTTTACACATACTACACTGTTAAAAAAAAAACACATCTGTAAAAATAGGTCACAATGTACTGTATTAATAGGGGGAATTTTCCGTATTTAGTTTTTAAAGGTGTTTTACCTGTATTTTGAATTTTTCATTCATCGCAAAAAATTACGAGTAATTTTTTTTTGTTAGTGTATTTAGCTTTTAAGAATTTGTTCACGTAAAAATGAAAATTATCATTTACTTTACCTCATCCTATTTAACTTTTTCTTTAACTTTTCTCTGTGGAACACAAAAGGTCTTGAATGATGTACAAAAAAAAATAAGAAATACAGGCCACTTTTTTTCCATGCATTGCAGTTACAATGAATGGGGACTGTGGCTTTCAAGCTTTAAAAATTTTTTTAAATAATTCTAAATACTGATTTGTACTTGTTTTGTGAACTGGATCAACTTATTTATTGAATCTATTACCAATAAATAAATAAAAAAGAGTGATTTGCTCATGAATCTGCAAATATGATGCACTTCTCTCACCTAAATCACTTCTCGCCAAGATAACACATTTTGTTTTGTTTCTCACACAGAACCATCATATTGTTTGGAGTACTGCACACAGTTCATTTTTTGTCAATTTGGATCTTGACTGCTTTAGTCTTCATTCTCGTTTGTTAAACAGAACTGGTCGGGATTTTCTTGTACCGTTTGTGTTTTAGTTTTACTGTTTTTCTTTCTTTTTTAACTTTTGTTTTTGTTTGTTTTTAGTTTTCCTTTCTCTCTTTATTACTTTTGTGTTTTAGATTTTTATTTTTGTTTCGTTTTTTCTTTCTTTTTTTGTTTGTATTTATTTATTTATCACAGTTATCACCTCATTTTCAGCTCTAATGCAGTTGTTGTTTTTGGGTGCTGGTGTAATCACCAGCTTGCCATGTCCTTGCTTGACCAGATCATGGCATGTTCAACCCTTCACCATCTGTTGTCTCTTCTTTTTCCACTGCGCCTAATTGCATGCATGCTCAACTCATCATGGACATAAACCCTGCATGTTGTTGTTGTTTTTTGGATGTTGTGCTAATGGTGTATTTGTGTGCGTGTGTTTAGTGGAAGATGAGCCCCGTTGGTTTGTCCAAAATGTCCTTGGAGATCATATATGTGCTTCTTTCCTGTAATGAAGCTCCACTGAGGGCGTTTGAAGGGAAGGGGCCATGTTCCTCTGGGTCACCATGCTTCTAATTGGGTCTTAGTGGTCTCCTAATGTTGGAGGTTCCATGACCTCCTGTGGCCACTTTGTAGTCAGTGTACTAGCATTGTTCATGAGGCTCTACAAAACAATAGGGATCTCACAGCTAACTTTTGGACCTCTGTTGCAATATCTGTTTTATTTATTTTTAAGGAAGTAAGACTTGATTGTATAGTCAAATTGTCCATTGTGCTTATTTCAGATTGATTTAACAGCATCTATGGTATGCTTGTTGGTTGAGAAGCCTTTGGAAATTAAAATCACCTCTACTTTTTTTTTTTAATTTCTTCATCACCTGTGAGGAACTGTTGCCTATTAATTTCCATACCCCGCTTTTCCTGAAATGATACTTCGACAAGTGTCGAAAGGCTTGTTTTCAGATTTTTCAGAGGTAATTTATGGGGCATGGCAGGGCTTCCTTAAAGATATAAGTTTGCTTTTCATGTCTATCAGGCCGGCTCTAGACAGCGCTGGCTGTGTGGTGAGAGGTGAGTGTTGGGTGGCAGTGTTCCATTGGAGAGCAGCATCACAGCATCAAAGCCCCCTGTCAGCTTAAAGCTAGACATCACTGGGATAGATAGTTTTGTTTTGAAACAACAGACAGGAGCTGTCAGCATGTCTGCAGTGTTGGCTAATTGATACAAAAGTATCTGATGTTGACCTACAAAAATGTACAACTGGGAAAGTGTTTTTGTGGGTGGGTGGGGGGGGGGGGGGGGCTCAGTCTAAAAGGTTATA
Organism: Sinocyclocheilus grahami; assembly: GCF_001515645.1. Taxonomy (NCBI): domain Eukaryota; kingdom Metazoa; phylum Chordata; class Actinopteri; order Cypriniformes; family Cyprinidae; genus Sinocyclocheilus; species Sinocyclocheilus grahami. The sequence goes on along the minus strand of NW_015505280.1, from coordinate 1,430,317 downwards.
TTTATTATTATTATAATATATTATTATTATATATTTACATTTTCAAATTTTAGTTAACAGTTTATTTAAAAAAAGGAGAAGGGGGGTGGGTTTTTTGGGGGGGGGGGGGGGGGGGGGGGGGATATATTCATTCATGATATATATATTCATAAATATATTTTGTAATTGTAGGTAAACCTTATGGCAAGAGTATATATAATTAAAAATGTAAATCACTCGGCAGCCCTTATATATAGAGAGAGAGAAAAAGAGAGAGGCACTGATGTATCAGCCAATAAAAGCAATTATTTGCGCCATCGGCCGATTGTTTAAAAACAGCTGATGATCAGGGCTGATTATATCCTGTCAATCAAAATGGGGCAGAACAATGTGTCAGACATCAACTTGCATGAAGAAAATGTTTCTTGTGAATTTAGGGGTGTCCAATTTAAAGCAATTTAATTTAAGCAATTTAAAGCAATAATGACAAGTTAACATTGTGTCATTAACGCGGGTTCTATTTGACCCTATGTATCACCCGTAGTTCAAGCCAGGTTTGCCATGCGGTTTTCCCTTCACCAAACATTATTTGTAATCCCATCCAATAATTGCAAAGAGCTTTGTACTTTGCTACTTCTGATAAGAAACAAAGTCCCAGCTTTCAAATCCTGTACATTTTACTACACAATTCAAACAATAAATACCATTTTGATGCTCTTTAAGGTGGTGCGACAGATCACTGTAGCCGCTTCAGTTCAAGAAGAAAACTAAACTATCGGTATCAGCCGATATCATTCTGAATAATAGGTATCAGCTGAGAAATGTATTATTGTATATATATATATATATTATTAAATTAAAATGTATTTACTTTTTTTATTATTATTATAAAATTATGCCCTAGATATGAAACCAAAACCGCCAGTAGGTGACAGCAAGTCATAATGAGCCATGCATTTAACCGATTCATTCAAACAGCTGATTACATCGGAAACAAAGCAAATGACTGACTTTTTTTTTCGTCCTCATTTCTTGAATTTTAGATGCGTATTACTGCAGTCTAATATGTTACAGTACATAACACATTCAGTTGTCATAAGATGATAACTCATAGCTTGCAAAATTTTGTCAACATATAGATATTAATGACAAATAATTGTTTTCAATTGCCATCCTACCACAAGATAAACAAGTGTTTCACATCATTGCTGTTATTGTATTGTTTATTTTAGCGAGGCTTGTGGAGCCCTGTGTTGACCAATGAATGTCCAACTTGAATGAACATTGAACTATTCATTTTATAATATAGCTATATTTCATGTTGAAAGGAGATGCACAGAGCAAGATGCAGAGTATTTTCACAATCTCCCTGTGTCATCCTTAGTCATCCATTAACTCTTCAGTCTGTTCTGGATTTGTTTTGATGTCTTAGAGATGGATGACTGTCTCCCCTAATGCCCATAACACTGTCAATTTTTCTTAGTCTCTGAAGTGCCTTATATATGCCTTTAGAAACAAAGTATATATTTCAGAGCAAGTCAAATAAATAAATAAATGAAATATTGTTGCCAGACTTGGGCCCTGGATTCATCTTCATTCTGGGTTCAGATTTCACTTTTGGGACCAGCGCGGCAGATCAGATGACACCAAGTGAGCCAAGAAGGAGTGTGCCCTTGACTTGTGTTCGTGACTTTCTGTTTGTGTGTTTCTCTCCATCTCTCTCATCCTCTGTTTACCATGTGCAGGTTCCACTTTTTGTGTACGTCCTGTCTGTCTCAGACTGGTTGGAAAGGTTGGAAGATTGCTGATTTCCCCGAAGAACAAACAATACCCGCAGGCCCCATTAAAGCCATCTGTAGCGTACGTCCATGTTTATCTGCTCCCCTGTCCTCCGGAGTCCCCCCCCCCCCCCCGCCGCACCACCGGACTCCAGCTCCTTACCAAAGACCTGTGGCATGTGTCCCCAAAGTGCCTGGCCCCGATGGCCCCCCATAGGTTGGTGCCATGGTGTGCCAACTCCCTTCCTCTGCCAGCAACTTTCAGGTCCATTACCATTCGCTATCAGCGGGGACCAAGCTGGGGGAGCCGACAAAAGTGGCATTTCCAGAGCGCGTCAACATACTATCCCTCAAGCGCTCCAGGCCTCGTAAAATTGGACTTATGGCTCGGTTGCCAGCATAAATAAGTCCCTTTGATAGTTAGGGGAAGAAGTTATGACACTCTTGGGTACGCGTGAGGGACAGTGGCACTGTCATCTCATTCCTGCTACCCTGGCACCCTGGTGCCTCTGATCTTTCTGCCGATTCAGGGCACGCTCTCTTCATTAGAGCCGGCCACCGGGGACTTGTTTTTTCTGCAAGATTAATGAGTGCCGCGGAAATTCTCCAGCGCATCTCGATAATTAAGTCTTTGTTTATCAAAAAACAAGTTATATTAGGAGCAGGAAATTCGCAGTAATTATTCATAATCCTAACAATTCAAGTGTAGCTACCTCATTTGCCTGTGTAATTCTGCTTTTTAATTTCTTGCATACATTTGCATATTAATTTTGCCCGTTGGCTGCTGCAGGCCTCTGACAGTAATTTTTTTCCCCCCTTTCCGCGTGATGTTTTTCACTGGGTGAGGCTCAGTCGGGTGGCATTTCGGCTGGGTGTAATGATAAATTATGAATTTTTCTAATTTGCTGCATAATGAAGTAACCCCTTCCAATCCATTTCCTCTTCCTCCGCTGCAGCTTTAGGCCCATCAGATGGTTGTCGGAGCATGTTTCTTTATCTCTTTGAAATGGCCATGTGGTCATTAGAGACGGCGGTGTCACGCGGGTGTCAAAGGCTGTTTCTCCAGTCAGGGTGAGAGATCGTCAGTTCCCTGGCATCTGCTCCAGCTATGTGCAATGCCTATCCTCATTTCCACTTTGTAAATGGTGTCAACTCCCATTTTCATCGAGCCACTCCAGAAGAGTTGCAGGACCTGTGTCCAGTGCGAGTTGTGTACACTGCGTATGAGCATTGGGCTGATGAGTGCATCTTCAAGACAGACTGACGTCCTCAAATTTTTCAGTGCGGTCTTTAAAGCGTTTACTGTTATGCAAAGTCGACTTGGCTGTCAGAACAGAATGAATATTGATGATCTTAAGCATCATGAAAGCAGGATTTTATGCTTGAGATTCATCAGCCCACTTAAAGCACATCAAAGCCACATCGCACACTGAGGCACTTTGGAACTTTTATGGTAAAGTTTTGGGGTTCTGTTATGTGTTTGACACATAATCATTTGAAAACAGTCAGGGATGAGTGGACATGTTAAAATGCTTGAGCCAACATTTAAAGAAATAGATTGTCCAAAAATGAAAAACGGTACCGATCATGTTGTTCCAAACCCTTTTTTGTTTCGGAAGGAAAATGTTTTAGAATGCTCTTTGCCATTTGATTATAATGAACAGACCCCCAAAAAGCTGCTATTCACTGAAAATCACTGAAAAATTAGTTGATTTGGTTCACAAAATGATATGAATGATTTACTCATGAAATAACAAATGAATAATGTGCCATATTTAGGTTGCCTCAAAAAAAATACAAATAAAAAAAATCTATTGCATGGCTTCAGAACACTTAGAATATAGAGCATTAGTAGTATGGGCCACTTTAAAGGGGTCATATGATGTTGCTAAAAAGAACATTATTTTGTGTATTTGGTGTAATGCAATGTGTTTATGGGGTTAAGGTTCAAAAAACACATTATTTACCACTTACTGCATTATTGTTTCTCCTCTATGCCCTGCCTTTCTGAAACGCGTCGATTTTTACAAAGCTCATAGGTCTGAAAAACGAGGTGTGCTCTGATTGGCCAGCTATCCAGTGCGCTGCGATTGGCCGAATATCTCAAGCGTGTGATGGAAATGTTACGCCCCTACCATACTGTGATGCCGTGTCCCGGAGCGACGAAAACAATGTAACCCATTTCAAACGAGGCATTTGTTGCATCCAGTGGGGACATAATTACAGATTATAATGACTTATACTGTCTTTTTACGCGTTGCGTTGCATATCGCGCCGCGTAATCATAACACCATGTCTGCATTTGTGATCAGAGAAACAACAAACAACAAGCGCTACTCTACACTGTTCAAAACTCGTGTTTGAATTGTCAGTGGCTAATTCTTTAAATATAAAAACGTACTTACAGGCTGTGAGTCAGAAGCGCCAGTCTGTCCTTGCAAAGTTGGAATTGCCCCACTTTATAGAAACAGCCTTTGTGTGTAGACAGCATTGCAGGCTACTTTCCCAGGTTCAGGAAACAGTCCTCCATAAAATGTGCTGCACACATCTGAATATTTGTTTTGAACTGTTCTGGAACAGTGTTGTAAATACAACTTAACCACTGATTTGTAGTTGGGTCCTCTTTTGGAAGACCAAATAAAGTAGTTTCGCTTTCACAACGAAACACACAGCGTCTCCACGACATGGCGGCTGCTGCAACAATACTACAGCGAGAATCAAAGTTACACCTTCTTTCTTTAAGTGAAAATTTGGGCGGTGTTATGCAAATCTTCCCACACAGTGACGTAGACATGGGGGCGTGTTTAAACGAGGCGTTTTAGGAGGGCATGGACGAGTCTTAACTTTTATAAAGAATATCTCTTTGGGTTTGAGACTTTAGTCTTTGCAACTTTAGGGATCTTATCTATGCACTAACAGCTTGTAACACTCCAGAGAGAAAGGAAAACTTGAAATCGCATCATATGACCCCTTTAATGAAAACTTTAAAAAACAGCTTTAAAATCTTCAGTCTCAATGAATTTAATTGCACAGGAAAGATAAATGTGAACTGTCTACAAAATGTCAGTGAACTTTTAAATAATTCCTTTATAAAACATGATTTTCTCTATTTTTAGGGATAACTTGCAGGCTGTTTATAGTTCCTAAGCCACTTGACCATTAGGGCCACTCTGCCTCTCCTCTACACAAGAAATCTCAGCACTTTCCACTTTGTCAAACTGCTTGTCAGACAGCAAAATTTGTATTCTATAGTGCCGTTTACATTGTCTGTAGGCAGTGCAACAGATGTGAGAGTCACCAAACTGCTATGATACGATGATACTGGTGTAACTAGAAAACGAGTCTTCTGAGTGTGCCGTTTGTTTGGACTCTACTCTGTTTTTCCTCCATATTCACATTTTGCTGCCTGTGAATCTCGATTCCCAGTGTGTTTACTGCAGTCAAACAGATATGGGGTCTATTTCCTCTAATCTAGTCTCCTTGTGACTTTGATAGTGGGTCTGCAGGGGTATGTTTTGATGTGTTCATGTCCATACTGCTGCACCATGTGCAGATTACAAAATATGTTTTCTTCTTGTGTTCAGTAGATTTCGAAGCTTAAAGGCATAGTTCTCCCAAAAATGATCATTCTGTTATATATTACTCACCTTTGTGCTGTTCCAAACCTTTATGATTGTTTTCATTCTGTAGAATTTTCAAGATTTTTACTGGTGACTGTTTGCCATGCAATGAATTGGGTTTATCAACTTCAAAAATGATGCAAAACCACTTTAAAAGTATAACAAAAGTGGTACATATGACTCTAGCACTATGATTCAGTGCTTCTGAAGCCATGCCATAACTTTGTGATGCTCACACTAAAACGAAAGGCATTATTCACTAAAAATCTTAAGTTCTCCTTGGCATCTTCATGAGAGTTCATGAAGTAGCAACATTCGATTTGCAATAAAGGAATCATTCTTTTGAGTTGGATCGTTTCAATTAAACATTGATCCAGTTCATAAAACCAATTATGATGATTCATTCATAAATCGTACTGATCCAGTTCGCTTACTGATAGAATGAGCTAGTCACAGCAGGTAACAGCTTGAGAATAACTGTGAATAACTTTATTTATCCACTTCATGTAATGCAAAAGCTGTAAGGACCACTTTTCTAATAAATGTTATGGTATTTTTGGTACGACTGACCTGCGCTTGATTTCCAGCCTATTTTCCGATTTCCGTATGTCTAGCTCCTGTTAATGGGGCCATGCCGGTCATTATTCGAAATCCGTTTGGTTGAGGATACATATGCATAAATAGTGATAAAGAAAGAGGGCAGCTGTCTGTAAAGGTTAGATAGAGATGACTGTTGAGAAAGGCCAATATTGTCTGATAATATGGCCGTACCATGGCTCTGTAATTATGGGGTGTCGCCCCATGCAGCTGCTTCCGCCCTGGCTGGCACTGGGTGATGACACCAGAGTGAATATAGCACGGAGGTCTCTCCAAACAGCCCTAGTGTCAAAGGGGTTGGCATTTGAATTCTGATGTGCCCAGAGACATTTACATACTGCTCTCATTACCAGACATATATCCATGACTGTACTTTCAGACAACATACAAAGAGTTCACATTGACTTTTCCTGTTGAAATGCAAAGTAAATGCAATCAATGACTGTGTTTTTTTCTTTCTTTTTATTGATAGGACAGTGGAGAGGGGATGGGGATTGGAGGAAGGGGACCAGGACACGATGCAAGCCATAATCGAACCTACGTTTCCCACAGGAGAACCAAGGCTAAACTTATTTGCCAAATGGGCACTAACACTAAGGTATTTTTTTCATTAGGTGTTGATGTTCATCAGAAAGGTTTCACAATCATCAAACTCTGCCGAAAGATGTTTGCTTAAGGGCAGAGATAATTTAAAGCAGGGTTTTCCAAACGGAGGTTTGGGAGTTGAAAAGCTAATAATTATTTAGATCGAATGTAACATTAAAATAAACAAATGGGACTGCACAATTAATCAAAATAAAACTCATCAAAATAAAGATTATCAAAACAAAGGCTGTGATAGAAACAAGTGTATAGTCAAGAGAAGAGCTTAAATGCTAGGTTCACTTTATTTACGTTCACATTCACATAATTTTTTACATATTTGTGGACAAAACTTTACAGTATATTACTAATATTGGTAAGATGAAGAATTTAAGACAAAAATATTTGGATTGTAACGTGTAGTGTTATTGGTTATTGTAAAGAGGGGACCAAATTTTATTTACCCTTAAGGTAATATTTGCATTAGCAGTATAATTTTTTGTCTTGATGTCTCAGCAGTAGCAATTTGAGACGTGTTTTATATGAAATGCCATATTGCAGTTCAAATCACAGTAGCAATATATGACAAAATAAATACAATATAATTTTTTGGCCAAGTTGTGAAGTCCTATATATCTCAAAATCAAACACTTACTAAAAAATATTTAATATATACGTATTTTATTCTGTTTACTTGCATATCATGCAACCATCAACCGTCATTAGAGAACCGTGAGCAAGCAAATATGTGTGTGAAATTATTTAAATTTTAATGGGCTACTTGAAGTAAATATTTTACGTTTTAGGGGCATGGCTGACAAAAATGTTTGGGAACACCTGATTTAAACATTTTATGAGTCAATTAGCCCTTGCCTATTTTAAAATGCCCATTTTTCTTCCAACGTTTCCAGAACAGACTGAACTAGAGCTTTGGTTTACATAACTGGCTATGCGGGGGAAAGATCACTGGGGTGAAAAGGTCCCTGTGAGAGAAAAGAGAGAGAAAGAGTTTGACGTTGAAGTTGAAGCCTGTTCTTTTGTGCAGCCTCTCTTGATCATTTACATCAAGTTGACATTCGGAGAGTTTACTCTAGGGTCTGTAATTGTATTCTTTCTCCAGTTCTGCATTGCCAACCGTGAAAATGGAATCTTATCAACCCTGACCAATTTTTAATGTACAAAATGAATTGGCAGAGGTTCAAAAAAAGGGAGCTACAATTCAAATCAGGTGAATGATACATGTATTTTTTCCTCTCCAAAATCCTCCTAGCTGTTAACCCCCCCCTATCATATTACAATGGATTTATTTTTCTTTCAGGGGAAGGGCAGGAGCCATGAGGGCTGAAGGAGGGTAATAGGAGTTGTTCTAACAGGAGGAAGAGGTTGAATTGCTCAGATTTATTGTAGTCTTAGCGGTGGATGAACTAATTGAATTGATGACCTAAAATAAGGACGAACAATTTCTATTTTGCTGAGATCACTCTATCAGAAAGATTGAGAGCAGGGCCGTTTCTAGGCATAGAATAGAGTACTGTCAATCTGACGATGCCTGTATGCCACTAGATCAGAGTGCTGTCAATTGCTGCCGGATTGTTGCATGCAAAGTTTGTATTTGGAGCGCTCAACAATTCCATTAGATCAGTGGGCTCTGTCAGTTTTGCCATGCAATAAAGCTAAGTTCAAAGGCCAATTTAAAATATTGGTACAGTAAATAAAGTGCACAAAATCGGTATTTTGTTTAGGCAGTATTTGTGGCACTTTTGTGGCACATTTGTCCAAATATTTGTGGCAGATGTGTCCAAAAGGCGTTTTTTGCGCCAATGCATTGTTAAAGGATCAGCTTGTCATGTAATATTCCCATATAAACTTTAACATACAATTAAAAAATATTTGTATAGTAAAATTTGCTAATTCACAAGATCAATACATCCTTTATTAGACCGCTTTGTCGAGTTAAATGCATCCTTACGGAGGTGTCGAAATGCTGAATCAATTCATTCACTTCCAACAGCGCTTAATGGGAGCAGCGTCATAGAGAGCAGAGCGTCACGTTATTTAAAGGGGACGTTAACGAGTAGCAAATGATTAAGTAGCTGCATTGGTTACTTTTATGCCACTGATAAAGCTTTTAAATGTAGTTTGGGGTAACAAAGGGGTTTTATAGGTTTGACTAAAATAATAATGTGATAACTGACACTTTAAATCAATGTTTCAAGAAACGACAACAAAAAAATTGAACAAAAAACAGATAAAGACAAAAAAGTAGCCATTGATAATATCTAAACAATATGTAGTAGTATAGTATATAGTATCCAAATCAAAATGTAATAAAATTAATTTGTGTGATTTATGTGTAAATTATGTGCAATGTCTTAGCCACTAGGGATTGTTATATAGGGCTATACAGGCATCTAGTGGCAACACAATGATATTACAGATACTAAATTGTGCAAAATGTTTATCTTAACAGTCAATTTACAAATAATTGAAAACTCAAAAAAAAAAATTTTTTTTTTAATTTAAAACTCAATGCATTGAATCTCCACAAATTAGCGTCGTTACTATGACAACCAATTTGAATGTGACAAGCAACTGGTGTCTGAAAAGAATTTTATATATAGGTGTGTGAAAAAAATTTTATATATATATATATATATATATATATATATATATATATATATATATATATATATATATATACAAATAATTTGGGGGGGGGCTAGAAACGGCCCTGATTAAGAGCCATATTTCATTTATCGTACCGTACCATAGGTTAGCACTATTGTTGAGATAAAACATTGAGTTACTGATCCAAGGATCCATTCTCTTTTGATGCCTTAATACTGTGCACCTAATTGTAATAAAGGCTAGATTGGGCAAAAATGGATATGACCTTAATGTGATTTTCACCATGATGATTCGAGTTTCCTGGAGAAAATGTCACTTAACAAAAGGTTAAGGTCACAAAAGGTTAACGGTCACACCTCAGCTGGTTGTAGGTCCCTAACTAGACAGAGTTTTGATGGTATGGGCAGGACCTTGATAGAATCTTGGGATGGCAATTCTATATTAGTGATTTGAACTTATAGTGATGCATCAAATTAGCATTTTCTTCTTGAAAATAGAAATCTTTTTCTTCTCCGTTAAAACTTCATCAGTGGAAAAAACAAAGGGAGCGAAACGAAAGTTATACATATGTTAAAATCACATCGGTGACAAAAATCATGTAGAAGTGAACAGCATCCTCAATCACTAGTGGTGCTAATCTCTCTTTTTTTAAAATCAAAATTAGATTTGGAGCAATGGAACAAACAGGGGGCGAGACTTTGGCGTAATATTTTAATCAAATTGTCATGAATGACTGGATACAATTAGAGAAGCTGTCAATCAGAAACGCAAGGACCCTTTTGTTGCTCATCTGTCAGAGGCTCGGATGCAGACAGGGCATGATGGGCCGGCATCGGAGATGACCTTTTCTGGCATCAACATATATGAGCTATTTTCTTCTTTTCTGGTCAGTTCCTTTCTTTTTCTTAACTACTTTTTATGTGGAATGGGAGTGCTCTGCACACTGTCAGGCTTATCTTTTCAGGGCTGTGATTGGCTGATGCATCATCAGACGGGAGTGAGGGACAAATCTGCTAATCTTTTTAAATGACATTAGAGCTCATGCAGAGCTGCATAGGCACGTTCGAGAAGGAACACCATCAGAAAAATGACTGCCATGGATGACATGTTCACCCTTATTAAAAGAACAGCAGCATGCTCTCCATAACCAACCCCCCATTCCTTTTTTTTCGCCTTTTATTGTATTTTGCATGAGCACTTTAAAAACTAAACAAGTGTGAAAACGATCACTTATTAGAGCAATTTGGGCTCGAGAGTCCTTGACAGTGTGAATAAACGGCCTGATTTGGCTTAACAGCAGTAATCTTTGAACATTGGGGTGTCTGCGCATGGTGAGATAATCAATTTCTGACACACCTAAAGAAAACAAGCATTCTCTTTCCTTAATTGGGCTATTATATGTGCATGAGGCATAGACAAACAAGAAAAGCATTTTTTAATCGCTGACTTTTGGGAGGAATGTATTTGTTTCCCTTCAGTTCCTTTGCCTTTTATACTTCAATAGAAGAAAACATTTTTTGTTTTCTCTCTCTTTTTTAGGATTTGTATGGTGAAAAACAGACCACAAAACAATTGCTCCAGAACAAAAGACTCTACCCAGCCGCACATGTTTATATATTTTTATCCCAGTGCACTAAGCTACGGTTCATTCCCCTGAGTCTAGCACTAATAATATGTGTCATTATCCATGAGTCGGTATAGGTTCATGACTGATATGTTAACCGCCTTGACTGTAATCTCCATTAATTATGTAATGGTGAAGTGTATTAATTTGTTCAAAAATTAATGATTGATTTGATATACTGCCTTGGAGAGAAAAAGTGCATGCAATCATGCATATGTATTTAACAAACGGGTACATGCTCCTACACCTGGTGCAATTATAATGTGATTCCATACATGATGTGCTGCTGCTGGAACCATCCACTGGTGTGACTGACTGATCATGTGACATCAGACAGAATGTTTTACTATTGATATGTGTCATTCAAGGTGTCTGTTTATGATAATATTGCTGAATCAAATCATCAGAAATGTAGAGGATTTTATGTTTAGGTAGTAGTAATAATAATAATAATAAAACCTTTATCAGCACCTAATTATTCTATGAATCAATTGTGTATTCACACCAGTCTGTCTATATATGTATCTATCCATCTACAGGTGCATCTCAATAAATTAGAATGTCATGGAAAAGTTCATTTATTTCAGTAATTCAACTCAAATTGTAAAAATCCGTGTATTAAATAAATCCAATGCACACAGACTGAAGTAGTTTAAGTCTTTGGTTATTTTAATTGTGATGATTTTGGCTCACATTTAACAAAAACCCACCAATTCACTATCTCAACAAATTAGAAAATTTTTAGTGAATTGTTGGCCTTCTGAAAGTATGTTCATTTACTGTAAATGTACTCAATTCTTGGTAGGAGTTCCTTTTAGATAGACACTATGGGGTTCAGGTCTGGTGAGTTTGCTGGCCAGTCATGCACACCAACACCATGGTCATTTAACCAACCTTTGGTGCTTTTGGCAGTGTGGGCAGGTGCCAAATCCTGCTGTAAAATGAAATCAGCATCTTCAAAAAGCTGGTCAGCAGAAGGAAGTGTAGCGTCTGGACCAATCAAACACACAATATATATTTTGTTAGCTATATTTAACAAATACTCTGTAACACCCCTCAGTTAACAAGGCATATGAGGACCTATGGACCCTTCCCCCCGAAATGCTTAACACCCCAGGAAGTCGAACAGGCCCCTGGTTACCATGGCAACCCTGACACCAGATACATTTACGACCTAATGGCATGTTGGGAAACACCTTTCTCACTATAATTTCCATAGGAAATCCACAGTGCACAGTAAAAATTGACTCTTCGCTAATTAATTAATGGGAAAACCTTTCTTTGAATGAACACGCATGATCCTTCAGGTCATTGTGTATATTATTGTCATCGTGTATGTTGTCTTTGAGATTGTATACTGTTTAATGCAGGCTTATGATCGAAACACTCACTCCTGTCAGCTTACATATATATAACCCTACCATGTTTAGTATCTATGAATTAGTATTCGGATGATCTAATTGAGAGTGTATATTGTATGTTTATACCTATGCAACATATTAGTGTTCTAAGAATCTTTATTAGTTTGTGCATCCACACCCCAAGCGAATTACATTTGCAAGTTACCAT
>NW_015505280.1:1415330-1417807 GCF_001515645.1 Sinocyclocheilus grahami | reverse complement strand
TTGCTCTCATCTGTAAAGAGGACTTTGGACCACTGGGCAACAGTATAGTTCTTCTTCTCCTTAGCCCAGGTAAGAAGCCTCTGACCTTGTCTGTGGTTCAGGAGTGTCTTAACAAGAGGAATACGACAACTGTAGCCAAATTCCTTGACACGTCTGTGTGTGGTGGCTCTTGATGCCTTGACCCCAACCTCAGTCCATTCCTTGTGAAGTTCACTCAAATCCTTGAATCGATTTTGCTTGACAATCCGCATAAGGCTGCGGTTCTCTTCGTTGGTTGTGCATCTTTTACTTCCACACTTTTTCCTTCCACTCAACTTTCTGTTAACATGCTTGGATACAGCACTCTGTGAACAGCCAGCTTCTTTGGCAATGAATGTTTGTGGCTTACCCTCCTTGTGAAGGGTGTCAATGATTGTCTTCTGGACAACTGTCAGATCAGCAGTCTTCCCCATGATTGTGTAGCCTAGTGAACCAAACTGAGAGACCATTTTGAAGGCTCAGGAAACCTTTGCAGGTGTTTTGAGTTGATTAGCTGATTGGCATGTCACCATATTCTAATTTGTTGAGATAGTGAATTGGTGGGTTTTTGTTAAATGTGAGCCAAAATCATCACAATTAAAAGAACTTAAACTACTTCAGTCTGTGTGCATTGAATTGATTTAATACACGAGTTTCACAATTTGAGTTGAATTACTGAAATAAATTAACTTTTCCACGACATTCTAATTTATTGAGATGCACCTGTATATCTCTGTCTGTTTCTGTCTTTATCTATTTACCTGTATGCATGTCTCTGTCTGTATTTGTCTGTCTATTTGTATCGGTCTGTCTGCGTGTCTATCTCAGTCTCCATCCATCCATCCATCCATCCATCATCTCAAATTCAAATGAGTTTCATTTGCATGTACAGTATTGTCAAAGCATTGGCCATTACATGAGCAATAAATTATATAATGATTAAATAACAAATTAAAATCAATAAGTAAACAAATGAATACATGTTTTATAAACAAGAAATAACAAGAAAATTAAGAAACATCAAGAAAATAATACATCTCTCTCTCTCTCTCTGTACATATCATCTGTCTATCTATCTTTGTGTATATATGTCTCTTTATCTGTCTACCATCTACATATTTTGGCCTATCTATCCATCTCTCCATCTGTCTGTCGGTCTGTCTGTCTCTCTCTCTCTCTCTCTCTCTCTCTATCTGTCTATCTCTATGCTAGTAGGTATGTCTATCTGTAGGTATATTTGTCTGTCTATCCATTTATGTATCTATTGGTCTTTCTCTCTGTCTGTTTTTTAGTTATTGATTTGCCTTGCTTTTGGTTTGTTTGATTTTTCTTCGCTTTCAGTCTCATTTATCTACATCAAGGCCTTCTTTCAGTTTGGAGATTGAACTGCAGCCAACCTTTACCACTTAATCCGTGGGTTAATACCACACTCAGTGATGTTGGTGTGTTGGACATATTGAGATGTCAACCCATTTACAAAGTGTGCATAGGAAATTACAGAGGTCCCGTGTCATTTACACTCCATCTGCCCCCTGACGCTTTAAACCTGAGAAGGGTGGAATCTAGGGGGGAGAACGATGTTCTTGGAATGGCCGGCACCCTCTCTTTTTTCCCAATTTTCTTTACCTTCTCCTCCGCTCCCCCTCTTCCCTGCTCGATCGGAACACGGAGGCAGCCGATCCTGTGAAATATAACTTGTGGTGTCGGCGGTCTGCGCACGCGCTGCAGCAATATGCTCTCACTCAATCAGATTTGCATAAGTAAGCTCTCAGCAGGCCTGCTCCACTGCCCAGGTGCAGGCCTATTTGCATATAGAACTGTGAGAGGGCTCCCTAGAGTCACTTTAGACTCCAGTGGCTGCTGAGTGAGCTTACGGGCCGCGGCACTGGAGATGAAATTTGAATTAAAAACCTTGGCCATGCTGTTTTTTTTTTCTTGTGCAAAGGGGGGAAATGGGGCCAGCGAAGAGGCACGTAGGCATTGAGCTCGGAGACAGATAGATGGGCCGGGATGGGTGGGGGTAGATGGATGACTGGACAGAGGAAGCTGGATGGGCCACTCGGAAAGGCACTGTGAATCTTAACGTGGTGTGATTTTGACTTATGTGTTTGCCATGAGCTTGCTTGTCGGTCATGCATCCCCCATTGGTGACTTTATGAAGTCATAGTGAGCAGATGTTTTGTAATGTAATTTAAGGTTATCTTCTGAGGCATTACGATATAAGTGCTGCTTGAATTTTTTGTCAATGTATTTGATCACATAACTCAAGCACACACTACAAGACTAAATCTTTCACCCTGTTTTAAGAGACAGAAAATCAATTTATGAGAAACTAGTTTTTCTTAATATTTTGAATTAGTTTATATTTTTTATTTTAATTGTAGTTATATTAATTTTGTTATTTTTTTGTCTTTTTTATTATTAGTTTTTTTTATTACTATTTTACGCATATATATATA
>NW_015505280.1:1381650-1415044 GCF_001515645.1 Sinocyclocheilus grahami | reverse complement strand
TTTTTGGTCTTTAGTTTAGTTTCTTTTTATGTATTTTAGTACATCACATTAAACTAAATGAAAATAAGAAATGTAACATTGGAAACTAGCCGAAATAAAGTAAGTTTAAGAACTTATTTTATATCTTATTTTATTACAGTTACCATTTATTTTGTCAAGTCATAAAAATTATTTCATTTTTATTATTGTAAGAATTATTTTATTTTTAGTTATGCAGTTATATAACGTGCATACCAAAACAAGGTGTTTTTGAATGAGCTTCGGTCTTTTAGTGTAACTTTTTTTTTTTTTTTTTTTACAGTTTATTTGTACTGCTGACAGTAGCGGTGATATTTGAAAGACCCTATTGCATTTCCATATGGTGCATAATGAGTACATAAAAATAAGCGGTTTAACTATTCTAGTTTGAAGGGGTTTGTATGTTTAGCAATTTTTGTAATGTATGGCAACACATTGGACAGACATTGGAACTGCATAATCTGGAGGTCAATACGTATGACCTTCATACAACTCCACCTCTAAACTGATTGCTAGAAATAGTGTGTATCTGTTTAATGCTAAATTATTCAGAATTTATTCAAAAAGCGGAAGAATTGGTGGATATGAAACATTGATCAATTTCAAACTGCAGAACGTATTTAATCTGTAAATAAAGAAAAAAAAAACAGCCTGACCTTTGAATGGATGCTTCAATTTAATTGTGGTCTGGGGTCAGTTATCATTTATCAAATTTCATATTTTTTGTCTAGTTAAGGGGTTTTCAAACTGGGGCCCGGGGCCTCTGAGTTGGTCTGTGGAAATGTTCAGAGAAACATTTTATGCACGTGAAAATGGATTGACACAACCTATATGCTGTCTATAAATTTCATGTACAGTATAGACTATATTCCAGCTGAACATGAAAGGATTGATGGGAAAAGGTGCATCCACACTGCAAGCTCTTTATTTCTCATGATTGCCATGTACAGTATAGACTATATTCAAACTGAACATGAAAGACTGGATGAAAAAGGATGCATCCACACCACAAGCTCTTTATTCCGCATGTATCAAAATTGCAAACGTCTGACCAGTCGGCCCTTATCTGTGCGGCCAGATACCATCACAAAACAGGCCTATAATGGCCACATGTTCCATTTGATAATCCAAAAGCCTTGTCCGGAGATAGGAATTATTTATTTTATATTTTCCAGGGCCCAGGCTGGGGGCTTATGGTCTGGATAGAGCAAGTGAATTACCTATACAAAGGAAATGCATTTTGGTCCCTGCGCTCCTCAGACTGGGTTAACATTATGGCTTTCATTCTGCCCCTTGCCTTGTTTTTGATTGATACTTTTCAATTACAGTGTCTTCAACCTTCCCCCCTTGCAGCCAACATTCAAAATGCTTTTTCTCCCTCACGTCTGTGATAACTTTAAACATTTAGGGGGTTACAGGAGCACCAGTAACCCTGTTTAGCTGGTGCAGTAAATTGGTTCCATGTTCAACATAATAGCAGTGACAGGGTTTTGCTAGGGAAATCAGTCCAGCAAAGGGACATGCCAACGATAAGACATCCAGCTTTGAAATTCTATTTCTTGGTATCAGAATTAAATCTGGACGTTATATTTCTTTGCCAGCAAGGCACTCTGTAGTTGCCTCCCATCTATGCTATTTGATCATTGGTTGACAACTAATACTAACCCAGCCCGTCCTGTCCCGTCCCTTCCTTTGACTTTTAATGGGAGGGATGTTTGCTTTTTTGCTATGTTTAATCAAGAAAATCTTTATTTTAAAATCATGAATTGGGTTGTTTCCTCTTGTTGTTCCTGTATGTGGAACAACTTTTGGAGATACTCATCCTGAAGGAACCTCTTCACTGCATAAAATCATTTTTTATCTTATTTTCTAGTAGTATAATCATTATAATATAATATCCTTAAAACAAAATAATTGTTACTAAGAAACCCACTGTGCATTGGGCTTTGGGACAGTGCTGTGTGTGTGGTGCTGTGTGTGTGTGTGTGTGTGTGTGTGTGTGTGTGTGTGTGTGTGTGTATATATATATTTATGGAAAAACAAGTTTCAAAAAATCACTGATTAAAAACTCATTAAGTATTTTTTTGCACAGTGCGCTTGTTGAACTTATTGCATTGCATTATAAACTCATTATGGAGTCAAATTGCTTAGTGTTGCTTACTGAAAAAGTGGACATTTTAGCGAATCAGCTCATGACAGGAAATATGAATAATTAACCATAACTAGTGGTATCCTGAAGCGTTTTCTCACATCTTCATCTTAGCATCTGACCGAACCACCTACTGGGCGGGTCACATGGTGTGTCAGCTTTAAGGTCAGAGAAGATCCCTGCCTCTCAAGATGGGCTTAACCAATGAGAGAGGCCCGAATCCCAAGTGGGCGTTTTTATGGCACTTTTTTTGAAAGCATGGTAAAATAGAAATGGACTTGAATCGAAATTACTAAAAGTTCTCAGGACCCTAATATATATTGCCTATGTACCAATATATAATATACACGCTTGTTTCGATCATAAGAAGGCGAATTCATAGATACTAAACACGGTATATGTAAGGTTATATGAATGAGTGGTTTATCGTAAGCATGAATAAAATAGTCTATAATACAACAGATTAATACAAAACAGCAATAATATACACAATGGCCTGAAGAATGTGTGTGTTCATTCAAAGAAAGGTTTTCCTATGAATTAATTAGAGCACAGTCCATTTCTATTCTGCCTTTGTCCTGGGACATGCAGGGATTTTCCCTGCTTTACATTCTTTTGGCCAATAAACCCAGTGATATCAGCGTTGGTTGCCATGCAACAAGGGGCCGGTTCGGCTTCCTGGGGTGTTACGCATTCCGGGGGGGAAGGGTTCATGGGTCCTCATGGCTTTTTAACTGAGGGGGGTTACAGAGTATTTGTTAAATATAAAAACAAAATATATATTGTGTGTTTGATTGGTCCAGACGCTACAACATGAAAAAGTGGAATTGCTTATAAATTTCACAATTCATTGCAAAGAAACAGCAAGTAACACTGAATTAAACTTGACATTTTGAAATAGTAAGACTGTATTAGTATGTAAAAACTTCAACAATCTGTTTTATTTACAACTTTGAATTTATTTTTACATTGTATAAAGTATTTTATTGCAGCAGTTCTTGTTAAACTTCCCATTTTTTTTTGTATTATAAATTTATAAGAAACTGCAAGTAACACATGCAGTTAAATTACATTTTGATTTGTAAAAATGCACAGCAACAATCTTTTAATTACAACTTAAAAAAAAAATATATATATATATATATATATATATATTTGCATTATTTTTTATTTTTTTTATTTTTATTTATCTTATTTTTACCTGTTAACAAAAACATGATGACAGATTTGAAATCATGAAACCTGCAATTGCCTCAGAACAACTTCCCAATTCTTATAAGAAATAGCCTCCAAAAAGTTGTTACATCTCAAAACTTACAGCCTAAAGTGTTCTAATCCTTAGCGGCACCAAAGCGTTCTGTGCCCTAATGCCATTAATTGTCATTTCCAATTGGATAGTTTCAACTGTGTCATCCGCAGCTGTTTCATTAGGCCAACATTTTCTGGGAAAGATTCCCTCTCGCTCGCTCTCTGACTAGCGTTGCGTCCCTCACCAATTCACTCCTCCTAACAAATGCGCCCCATTCGCATCAACTGCTCAACTTTGGAAAGTTGCGGTATGGGATTCATACATGTTAAGTATTTGAAATGTGTCTTCGGTATAGGTTGCTTATGAAGTCTCACCATAATATCCTTTATAGTGCATGTTACTTACTCTTAACAGTAGAAATGGTGATGAAAGTCTAAAGCTAACATCTCAACATTGGTAACCCCCGCTGGGTTGGTGCTTGTGTTGCTTTGCTGTATATAGGAGGTGCCCGTGTTCATACTGAGCGCAGGGACAGACTGACGGATGCATTTTGAGGGGATTAGGGATTCCAGGCATGTTCGGGGAGGTGGAGAGAGAGCTCCTCCTCAGTTCACCCTGACATTGTGAGTGTCAGCATCAGATCACTTTAATCAGGCAAGGGATATGCATGATAAAACGGATAAGGGACTTTAATCAAAAAAATTCGCTGGTCTGGAAACGTGACACACTCCGACAAGCACGCCTCATCCCTGCCGCACCCCCGTGTCACTGCCAGGCGTGGGCTCGTCATGAATATGCATGGCAGGAAGGCAAGGTACCACATTAAAATGTGCTATTGTTTGTTCAGCTGCATGGCCACCAGAAGAAATAACCAACAGATGCATACAAGATAAGTTTGCTAAAATCCATCAGAAAATCCCATAAGTACGTACTCCCAAACTTAGATAGACAAACACAAGGAGGTTCACGTGGTCTGCCTTGTTTTGACTCATTATCCATTGTACTTTGATATGTTCAGTAGTTCTGAATAATTAGCATATTCAAATAGTGTATGACTGTAGAAGGTCCTTTAGGATTGGTTAATGTCAGAACTTCAAGCATCTGGTGAAAGTTTTATTTGTTATTAATTTCTGTGTATCAAGTGCAATTTTAAATTTCATCTATCTGTCTGTCATTTATTTATGTATATAATGTTAAGGAAGTCATAAAAAGCAATTATTAAATAGTTTAATTTTTAAAATTATTTAATGAATAATTATTGTAAATAGCTCTTTATTTTTACACACGTGTGTGTATATAAAATTCATTTGTACAGACTATATAAACGTATGTTAAACCAGAAGATACATTTATATATTATTTATAAATTATACTATACTTAAATTATATATTATATAATATTGTATTTATACATCAAAAACATGGTAAATGTATATTTGGTGTTATACTGTACTTGTATATATTAAATCAATTTGCACAGACTATATAAATATTTTTATATAACATTTGATATATTTCTATACTATTTATATATAAATATTTTTTTATAGTTTGTGCACAAACTATTCAAATATTTATATAAAAAAATAATATTAATTTATATATTACTTTTGTTGTTGTATGTTACACATATACCATGTACATTTCCTTGATTGCTCGATATTAGGTTGTAAGTTTTGTGTTTTAATAACACTATAGATGACAGTTTTCATGATGACCTACATGTATAGAGAAGCTAGAAAGATAAACACAGTTGTCTTTGATGAAAATCAGTCTAAACAGCCGCAAGAGCAGATGTAAACTGACAGCTCAGTGGAATCCATGCACAAACTCACACATCAACGTCAAGCTAATGAAGTATGTTTAAGTGCCATCGATGTGCTACAACAGTGACATGTGACTGCCTCTTGAGCAGTTGTAATTAATTAGCTTACATGAGTTGTATGATGCCAGCAATATATGTAACGCAGATGGTCTTTAAAAAAAACACGTCTTTTGCTTTATAGTATTTAAATGAATAAATAAAAAAAAGTAAACCTTCATTACAACTGATTTGGATTGTGCTCGCATATCTTACGTCTTTAATGTGGAGCAGTAAAGAAACAATTGTCTCTGATTCTGGACTTTATGTGCATATTTTGTTTTGATGTGTCTGTCAGGGCTGACTGCGATTCACAACAGTGTCGGAGTGTTCGACTGTTTGATTGTTTACTTGAGGAATTGTTAGTTCATTTAAAGGCTTTTTTGTGTGTTTGTTTACTTTGGCAGTCTTCTAAATGATTGAATATGCAAAGCAATTTTTAGTGATTATTTTGTGCTAATTCGAAGGCCTCTGTCCTTTGTGCCTAGCCAGTTATTGGTTCACCCTCCTGAACAAATCCCTAGAATTCAGCGGATCATCATTTGGAGAGAAGGGAGCTTGTTAACCTAATAATTAAGTTTAACCAGGCCTTGAAGAATATATGTATGTGGTTCAGCTGAGCAGAACTGAGTAATGGGTTGTAAATGAGGGGTGTTGGCAAGGGAGGGTTCTTTGAATATGGAGGTGCTGCTCTGTGCAGGTCAAGGAGCTTCCAAAAATGACTCCAAAAATAACCTGAGCAAGAGGGAACAGGATGAGAAAACCGGAGCGATGAGGAACTGATTACGATCTCAGCAAGACGTGTGCTAGATTCTCTCTATTTTCTGCATTTATCTCACTAAATGAGAAGTGCTATTCAGAAAACTAATTTCATTGATTGAAGTTTGTAAGAGTAAAATAATGCATAATCTTAGCATTGGGAGTTATGTCTTCCCACTGTTATATTACTATATTAGCTTAAGCAAACATCACTACAAGCATTTATTACATAACATTGTATACAATTCTTATGTCCCTATCATATATCTTCATATACTGGATTTTTAAAAAAGATTGGCATGATACTAGTTAGCTTTTATCACAATTAAGTGAATGTAGGGGTGCATTTAAATAATCTTAACTTTTAATATTCATTTATATTTTCTAGTGCTATTATTTAATTATTATAACTAGTATGATTTTCTATTATTATGATTTGTAATACTTTTATTAGTAATAGTTAGTAATAGTTTTTCTTGCATGTGTCCTCAATATCGCTTACCATTCTGTTAGTTTTTGTGAGATCCCTTTAGCTAACAAAAGCCAGTGATATTATTTTGGTAGGGAAAAGAACAAACATCAGTAAGTGTTATCAGTGGATATGATGATTGATTTATTTATTTATTTTCCCAAAAATGTGTTGGTTTGTCTTACTTTATAACTTTATACTTTATAACACCCCATCCAGAAGACTATATGATGATTTATACATATCAGAAAAAAGAAAAAAAAGTCAAAACATCATAGATTCCATCTTTCTGTAAATAATTCTGTAAAAGATATTCTGAATAATTTTTAATTGTCTGAGCGTCTTTATAAAAGTACTTGCATAAATCACAGCAGAATTGTTAGTTTTTTGCTCTATTTTGTGTTTAGTTTAGTTACAACAGAAATAAAATGGTACTGGAATGCCCTGCATAATAATTGATGTATTATGAACTATGAATAACTTTATATTGCTCTCACAATATCCATAATATGCATACCTGTTTTTTTTATTTTTCCATATACTGTATTGATCCTGATAAGCTCATGTCAGTGTAATATTGTATATGAATTAATTGCTGAAACATGGGAACTTCTGTTCCAGTTACTATATCTGGTCAAATCAGAGCAGACATGAACTGATAAAATCTGCTTAATTCATAATGCCCATCAAGCATGTTTAGATCTTAGGTTAAACGATCTGTAATCACCTGTGACTACATCCAAAAGGATTTGTGGTTTATGTTTTGAGCCTCTGCAGGTACTGAATGTGGGATGATCTCAGCTGATACCCCTCACCGCAACCTGTCAGCGAAACACTTTACCCACAATTAACCAAAATAAAAAGAGAAAACCGTGACACGTTCCTGAACACTGGCGCCTGTGTTGAGCTCAGGTGAGTGTGTGGATACAGTCGAGTGCTGCTGTACATCAGGTTCGGAGGGCAAGCGCTCTGAGTGAAATTGCAGCCGCTGGTCCGACCTGTTGCAGGGAGTTTGTTACAGAAATGGGTCCTACAGTGGAGGGGGAGTATTGAACGCTGAAGAAAGGGATACAGCGGCAGAGGATGTTTGCTGTAATACCCAGGCCAGGTTCCTCCACTCTGAAGTGGACAGATCAGATGCAGACGAGATTAGATTTCCTTTAAAAGCCTTTCCCTCGCGCTAATGGCATGAGGCCTCTCACTCAGAGGCCAGAGTAAGGTCAGTGGCATGGAATTGAATGCCCCCAGGATAATCTCGCTTCTCACATCCCGAAGCTTGGAAAGTGACACGGGATTTAAATTGGCAGAAGTGTGCATACATATTGAGATATCGGTGATGACAGGATAAACATGCATATTTGTGAAAAAAAAGATGGTTTGGAAAATGCATTAGGTTTGTTTAGCATCTGCGAATGCTTTTTGCCTTAATATTTGGGACAGTTTGTTGTAATCTACATCCAAAAGGATTTGTGGTTTATGTTTTGAGCCGCTGCAGGTATAAAGCCAGCTGAGTGTGGGATGGTCTCAGGTGATACCCCTCACCGCAACCTCTCAGCGAGACACTTTACCCACAATTAACCAAAATAAAAAGAGAAAACCGTGACACGTTCCTGAACACTGGCGCCTGTGTTGAGCTCAGGTGAGTGTGTGGATACAGTCGAGTGCTGCTGTACATCAGGTTCGGAGGGCAAGCGCTCTGAGTGAAATTGCAGCCGCTGGTCCGACCTGTTGCAGGGAGTTTGTTACAGAAATGGGTCCTACAGTGGAGGGGGAGTATTGAACGCTGAAGAAAGGGATACAGCGGCAGAGGATGTTTGCTGTAATACCCAGGCCAGGTTCCTCCACTCTGAAGTGGACAGATCAGATGCAGACGAGATTAGATTTCCTTTAAAAGCCTTTCCCTCGCGCTAATGGCATGAGGCCTCTCACTCAGAGGCCAGAGTAAGGTCAGTGGCATGGAATTGAATGCCCCCAGGATAATCTCGCTTCTCACATCCCGAAGCTTGGAAAGTGACACGGGATTTAAATTGGCAGAAGTGTGCATACATATTGAGATATCGGTGATGACAGGATAAACATGCATATTTGTGAAAAAAAAGATGGTTTGGAAAATGCATTAGGTTTGTTTAGCATCTGCGAATGCTTTTTGCCTTAATATTTGGGACAGTTTGTTGTAATGAGTTACTGTAGTTGAGGACTGTTTGAATTGGCCTTTTAAAGTGGCCAGCACTGATCAGCTTTCAGATACCTGCGCTCGGGGCTGTGTTTGAGGTTTTTACTTCAATTCTTGGTTTTCATCCAGGTGAATGTGGTTGATATCGTGGCATAGTGGTTAACAGGGATTTCTGGTTAAATCTCCAAATGGAGAAAGTCATGAATTATCACCAGTGTTGCTAAAGATACTCAAACTTCTCATATTATATTAGAATAAGTGTTAATCTACAGTCTTGCTACCCTTTTAAAATCAGTAAGCAATATGGCAAGTTATATAGCTCCAGTGATGATATTTAGGGGGCAGTATCTCATTTAATATAATTCATATTTTAAATTAATATTAATATAACAGAATACAGTGCTTAAAAAATTAAATATCCACATTTTTTTCAAACTATTGAGAAAAGTGATGAACAGCAGCATTTAAATGTTGTTATACAGCGTATTTAGTGTTGTAGGCATGACAAAACACTGACATTTATACTTTTTATTTAATGGTTGGATTTAACTCTTTCAAGTCACCTTTATTTATATAGTGCTTTTTATAATACAGATTGTTTCAAAGCAGAATCATCACAGTAAAATAACTGAATCAATTATGTAAACTTCATCAAATATGAGACATTTGTATTCTGCTGTAAAGCAGTTCTACAAAGATAATGTCATTATTCAGTTCAAGTCATGGGACTTTTTAATTTTCTTTCTTTCTTTCTTTCTTTCTTTCTTTTATACAATTATTATTAATAGTAGTAGTATTAGACTTCGACTTTCCAGTGTTAAATAATGTCATTATTCAGTTCAAGTCATGGGACTTTTTAATTTTCTTTCTTTCTTTCTTTCTTTCTTTTATACAATTATTATTAATAGTAGTAGTATTAGACTTCGACTTTCCAGTGTTACATATGAGATGGACGGAATTTTATTTTAGCCCTCCTAATTTGCGTCACTGAAAAAGTAGGTTGTTACTCCTGAGCTGCTGTCATACTACTGGAAAAAGGTTGCTTTTCACCAACTTGGCAACCGCCTTGTTGCGACTGAAAGTGTACTATAAGTTGCTTTGTCTAAAAGTGCATGCCTAACAGAATATCAGTATCTAAAACATGTTTTGACCTTACCTTTAAATAAATGAAGACTTTGCAAGATATGAACTTAAGATTACCTTTCACTCCCATTATGCATATTATTCCCCCATTCAGTATGCCAAGGTATCATGCATACAAGCTGTTTGTTTTAATCTCTGCCAAAAACCTTTCTGAACACGTTATGCATAATCAACGGTTTACAACAAATTGTCAATGTTTTTGTGCTGTCCATGACCTAGAGCAAACTTTATGATATTTGCCATCAAATATGCTGATGAAAATCAAATGGGTGACAGTTGGTGGAGAGTAACCTCAAAGTGTCCTTGTGCATATGCTCGCTGAGGCCTCGGAGAACTGTAAGTTAATTTCTGATATGAAGCTTCTTCGGTGGTTGACTAAAACTGCTGGTCTGATTGACTATTGTTGAAGTTAAGAGACAGGGGGCATTGAGTATTTTATCATCTTTTTACAGACAGCAGCACTCGCAAACCGAATGTTTGGGAAATTACAATTACTTTTAATCCTTCTAGTTCAGCCAGGCAATTTTCTTTTTGAGGAATTATTCCTATTTCTTGTAGAATTCTCAGGTGTCCCCTCAACTTTTTAAAAGATAGATACCCACGGTTTACTGGCAGGAGTTATTCATTTAATAAGGGTTAGTTTCAGAAGCACTTGTATAAATCATTTAGTTGGAATTAAGTCCTTTCATCCATTCTTGAGATTAGCAAACCATTAATTAATTATTTGAAAGAAAATATGAAAAACTTCAATGCAAACACGAATAACATAACCAAAGAGAAAAGTTGAAAGCCCATAAGAATTTTGACCAAATTTGACATTATCTTGACATGCAGACTTCAAATTTCTCTCATTTGTTTCATTTTTCCTTCGGAGATATAGTTTTTTTCCCTCATATATATATATATTCTGTTATTGTCTTGTAATGGCATTGAACAGATTGTGTGACTCTCTGAGATGGTTAGAATCACATTTACACAACTCAGAAAAACACATAATTTAAACATGCTGGACCAAATAAGGAACATCTAGAAAACATTTAAGCCCCATTTCAGTTGTCATGGCTAATCATAAATCATTTGAAAATATAAGAGGGGGGAAAATACAAACGGGGAGACCAGACCTAGCCATTCACTTTTTTTTTTATCCAGTGAATATTCCTCAAGATAAGGTTTTTCTGTTTTTTTTAAAGCTGTTGAACATTTTCACTGTTATTGCTAAAAACAAAGAAAAAAGTAAATAAAAAGAAAAAAGATAGTTTATTGATTTAATAATGATAGTAGTAATGATAATAAATTAATAATGTTATAGACTTTCCAGTACATTTAAAAGAGTAAAACTATTTTCAGTTTGTAAAAATAGTTTGTAAAGAGTAATCCACAAAAAGGTGGCCAATTTATTTTTAAATATTAATTAAATAATAAATAAATTGTTTCATATTATGCTAAATTGTATACAATTATCAACATATGAAATCTGTTAACTTGCCCCCTACCTGATGTTAATGCAAAATTTCAACACTTACAGGATGTAAGATAATAATTAAAAATCATTTTCCCTCATTTCATTTGAGAAATAATAATTGGGTAAATGTCATAAAGAAAAATCTCTGGTATCTAAAGTACGTACATGAGATGAGAATCTGCAGTGACTGACGTCCTGAACTGCACATGCCATTGCACATTCATTCTGCTGCCCACCAGGATCTCTTTCAGTGCGCCCGATTCCCCTGCAGCGGAGCTCATACCACTGGCATGATATCGTGGAACCAGAAGGCACCTGAAGTCTCTCCAGCCAGGCCCTGGATCAAAGTCAGCTGACCCATTCCAAATGCACCCCTGAACCATGCATCAAAATAGCGCCACAGCCAGTAGCTCAGTGGGCATGGGGCTCGGGCCGCGGGTTGGCCTGTGCCAGTGTAGGCCTGGGTGAACACGTCAGATTGATTTATGTGACGTGTGGCCCAGCCTGACCCCTTTTTGTGGGCAAGCCGGTTGAACCGTCTCCCATGGCTGGTGTCCACCTGTTCTCTGGTCTGAAATATCCCTCTTCGCACTGGGCAGGGGCAATGCCGGCAGTTCCAGGGTCACTGATCATTATTCAGATTAGGAGTGTACGTTGAGGTTGGAGAATGTGTATGAAGTATTTTCTTGATTCCATCAGGAGGACATTAATGAAGAAGGAAAACGCTTTTCTAGCCCTTCACTAGCAACTATCCAGAGCTGCGTCAAAGGATCTCTCCAAAATAATGTTAGGCACTAATAAAACATGTTCTATAATGAAATAATAGCAATACATGTTGCTTTTACTTAATTTCGTCAGATCGTTTTCTCTCGCAGAGTGTATAGTTATGACATCTACCAGCTGGCAGTGTTATTTCTGTGTATATTCAAAAGTTTGGAAACATTATGATTTTTAAATGTCTTTTAATGAAGACTCTTCTGCTTTCCAAGGCTGCATTCATGTGCTCAGAAATAAAGTAATATTATGAAATTTACAATTTAATTTTTTTTTTTTATTCCTGTGATGGCAATGCTGAATTTTATGCATTATTAGTCCAGTCTTCAGTGTCACACGATCCTTCAGAAGTCATTCTAATACAATGATTTGGTTCTCGGTTATTATTGGTGGTGAACTATTAATAATGGATCTTATTATTATATATACACAATATGCTTGCTTATATTCAGCACTACAATTGTATTTATTACAATGTTGAGTTAGCTTTTAGTTTTGCTTTCAGTTCTAATTTTAGGTTAGTTTTAGTAATTTTATGCCCGTCTGTCACTTTTATTTGTTTTATTTTCTAAATATATTTTTGCATCTTTATTTAAATTTTCCGTTTTATTGTAATTTTAGTACTTCAACTTAAAGGTGGGGTAAGTGATTTCTGGTAGCCAATGTTGATATTTCAAATCACCAAAACAAACACGCCCCTACCCCAAAAGGGTCTCGCCCCTATTTTGATAGCTCCACCCCACACATACGTACGCAACCCAGGCAACGATTAGTTCTGTGAAACAAAGCAAAACCCAATGTTACACCGTGTCTACACCGGACACGAGCGGCGCGACAAAATACTATAGAACTCATTATAATCAGTGATGCTGTCTACACTGGATGCGGCGCGACACGACAAATCCCCGACAGAAAACTGCTGCTGCATTCTATTTATGACATATTGACACACATTTCAAATGATTTTCAACGGTCACTTTATCGCGTCCAGTGTAGGTGTTACTCACCTATCTAGAAGAAACAAAGTAACCTCGGCGTCCGATCGCAGGCCTTCCTCTCCGAGTTCTCTCCAGTGCTGGAAAGCTGATCCGATATTTACACGGGTCCTACTTCTTGCCTTATCGTAAGCCTTCTTTTGTTCCGCAGACGTTTTCCTCTTTTGTTTTTTATCTGCCATCTCAATCTTTCTGTCGTCGCTCGGCTCGGTTAATGTCCGTTCTGTACACTGAGCGCTCTCTCCTCATCATGAGTAGACATGCCCCTTACTGCTGATTGGCTAGAAGCTTGTTTTGGTACTCGGCCTGACTCTAAAGCATTTTTGAACAAATGCATACCCCACTTTAAGCTTATTTCAGTTAGTTGCCAAGCCAACATTTCTAATTTTTGTTTTAGGTTTTCATCAAATATTTCTATTTTATTTAATTTAAACTGCATTTCATGTAAATAAAATGATTTGTAACCATTTTAATTTTAGTTAACAACAACAACAACAACACTGCTAGCAGGCACTAATGGAGCCATGCCAACCAGCCAAACCCTAAGATCTGATTAGTTGATAGGAAAGTTGATTCAGTCAGTGCTGGGGAGTAAGTAGAAATGTTTCTAACTAAACTAAATTTTCAGAACCGTAACTGTCATCCTTTTGCTTTCAAAATAATGTAGCTTTTCCAGTAACAAGCTATTTTTTCCAACAAGTGCACATTTGTTTGCGTATTACAGCCAAGCAAGGAAAGATAACTGTTCTCTTATGTTGGATTGGAAATTCAAATACATTCAAGTGAACCAGGTTGTTTGTAAAAAACAAACAAAAAAAAAGGCATTTTAGGTCTGCTTTTTTCGTATTTTAGCTGCTTTTTCAAAAGAGTATCTTACAGAATGATAAGCTAATATTTTAAACAACAACAAACATCCTCTGCGCAGAATACCTGAAAACCTGTATTCATACTGCTGAACAAGTCGTCAAGTTACATTTGGAGAAAAAAAATAGCATTAAATAATTAGTGGTAATGTTAATACCGTGATTAACTCTTCACTTCAGCACTGTCAGACTGGCTTGGTGTGATTAGTATCAGTGTCATGCCCTTGTGAAAGTTTGCAGAAGATGAGAAAGTTGAGACCGTTATGAAACCTTGCTCAGGGCTGGCCTCCTCAGCAGGGGTTATAATTAGGTTGTCTTAGAGTTCCACCAGATTGTCCAAGTGGAAAAACGATGAAATTGAGAGAATCATTGGCCATCGATACCCAATTATAAGACTGGGACCCCAGTGCTTTTAAATTCTTTCACAGCACGACAATCCAAGTGATTTGATGTTCTGATCCTCGGGACACTGCTTGCACATGTACAATCAACCGAGAGGAACACATTAACAGTCTACTAGATACGTCAAGGCAATAAAAGAAATGTAATGAACGTAATGCTTCCCATAAAGCCACATTAAATCCACTGCAAAATTTCCAATGAAGTTCTCATGACTATCTGCTGCTGTTTTTAAAATCCTACATAGATTTGAGTAGCATGTGATGGACTTTTGAAATGAGGCAGCAAAGTCCCCTCTTCGTGTTTTTTTTTGTTTGTTTATTTGTTTGTTTTTACCAAAATTGAAGTTATATAAAGTGGTTAAATATTTTATTTATTTAATTTTTTTTTTACAGTTTTCTATTGATATATTTGTAATATTTATACATTTCAAAATATTTATAAATCTTTTTCAAATTATATTGAAGAATTTAACCATTTATATAATATATATTTTGTACAATAAAAAAAAAATTCATAACAATAATGCAGTATTTATTTATTTATTTTTTATTATTTCATTTTTAATCAATGCAGTTTATTTTGTAATCAGTCCATCGATTTACACTAGTTTGACCCATTCAGGCTAATTTTCAGACCAGCTGTGGACATCTGAAAGTGGCAAATTGATCTCATATTTCATGATTTAGTTGTTTGTTTTGCTTTATTTTTGTACTATTGATTATTTTCTCATTTATTATATACTGTTTCCTTTTTCTCTTCAGAGAAATAACCACTGATATGTACATATATTGCATGTTCTCCATAACTTTGATGTATATTGATGTATTTAGAAACTCTAAAAAATACTTACGACAAATTACATCTTTTGAATTTCTGACAGACTGTTTTCTGTTTTCTGAACTTCCCATCATTTTAATTATCATAATTTGTGAGAACATCCTTTTTTAGGGTGGTATAACTCATGTCAAAACTGGTTGTTAAATACGTTAAGATATGATCGTGTCCTATCAAGGACCGCTTCAAATTAGACATTTCTTTTGAATTGTATATTTCTTGATGGCCTACATTTTAATGAACGGCACCCCTCTCATGTTTGGGGTTTGATATGAAATGGTGCATTGGTGTCCTTGATCTCCTGCAGTCATCCTCGAGGTGTTCTCTAATATGGCTTAGAGTGACATGCCTCGACAGATAGCATTTGCACATCAATAAGGCAATGCAGAGCTTTGACCCAATTACAGGGCTGGAGATCACTGAGGCTGGCGCTCCGGTGGGTTTGGCTAGGGAGCCTCACGCTCAGCTCGGCAGGGTCACGGGGAGCCAGGTCACTCCATCGGCTCTCGGCTCTCAGTCTCAGGGTCAGTCGGTGGTCAGGAGATGAGAGAAAGCACTGCCTTTAGCCTTTGAGTGCTGTCATCCTTTTCTCTTATCTTCCTCTCTTCATCTGCCTCTTTCTTACAGACACATGCACACATCTCATCTGCTGCTGAATATTGGGCATCTTGCCTTTTTACACAGTTAATTAAATGTATGTATGTATATATATATATATAATATAATATAATATTGAATATTGTATGTAATGTAAAGTTTTTATATTTGTTTTGTTTTAATGTGTATGTGTGTGTTTATATACATACATATGTATGCATGTATTTCTACACACATACACACACACACACACACACACACACACACACACACATTACACTCGTCATGCTGAGAAGTGACCTGTCAGTCAGTCCATTCCCACAATCCTTCACCTCAGAGAGGAGTGGAGGAAGACTTCTCTCGGTTCCATGCCTTGTTAGATCTATCATCCCTTTAATTAATAGTGTTTTTACGGCAGCGTCTGAACTGTGTCATTTCCATTATTGGAAAACCCAACACGATTAATGAATAATTTTCATTTTTGATCCATTATATCATGCAAGTTGATCTCTTTTCCGCACGGCTGAATGATAGCGTCGTTTTCTGCCCCTTGATCAAATTTAATTTGGCCCTCTATTATATTACAGTGTTGCGACTGAAGTGTCAATTTTTGTCAGGCAATTAGAAGCTATAACCTGTGAAGCTAAGTTTGATAGGCATTGTAATTGGATTGTTTCAGC
This sequence comes from Sinocyclocheilus grahami, assembly GCF_001515645.1. Lineage (NCBI taxonomy): Eukaryota > Metazoa > Chordata > Actinopteri > Cypriniformes > Cyprinidae > Sinocyclocheilus > Sinocyclocheilus grahami. Next base: position 1,398,616 of record NW_015505280.1, on the reverse strand, counting down.
AATAGCTTGAAATGCTTATAGTTCTTTTTTTCCTTTTTCACTCCTTCCTGGCTTCTGATTGCAACTTTCCTATATGTGTAACTTCAGAAAACAAAAGATGGTGGTCTAAAAGGAAAGCTAAGAGTGCTTACCTGGCAGAAACTCCCCCTCTTTGCCGCTTTCCCAATTTGCGTGGATTTGCAGTAAGTCTTTTTCAGCTTCTGTGGTAGATGTTTGTCTATTCATCTTGACCCCGCAAGAACAGCATAGTGCTACATTTAAAGCTCTTGCTGGCAGATTGTGGCCTCTGTGGGCCGTGACCCGTGACATAATTAAAATGTTTAAAAAGTAAATATAAATAAACAATAAATATTTAATAAATAAAACAAAACTAACAATCCAATGATATAATGTATAATTTAACCATGGCCATAATTGTCTGGGGTTTAAAAAAAACGATCAGTCTTATTTATGGTGACCGTCAAATTCGAACATAAAGTTATAGTAAATATACATTTAAACAAAACAACAAAATTAAACACCTTTTTTTCATAACTGAGTCGAAATAGTAGCCCCTTCCTTCACAGTAGGAGAAGTAAAATTATACATTTGGTAGAATTAATCTGAGATGTGTTTTGTTTACATAAAACTCATACGTTTTATCTAAGTGATGTCACTTTGCATAGTTAATTTCTGTCGAGTTTGTTTCTGTTACTTAATCTATAGCTTTTTCCTTTTCCCCAGCAGCACTGCAGGCTTTACTGTAGTTGATATGTCTCTATAGACAGTCATTATTATTCATGCTTTGGCTCATAGAGACATTTGCCTATCAGACAGGCCTGGATTAACATGTGGCTTTTTAGCACCTGGAGCAGAGATGCTCTTCAAGGAGGAGCAGGCATTTGAAGGTGCTCAAAGAGCATCAGGAGAGGGGGTGGAAGTCGGTATGATTGTTTGTGCTAGATTGCCCCCCTCCTTGCTCTCGGAGCACCAGTCCCGTCGCTCCTGGCAACACCCCAGGTGACATGGGCACTGCCGATGCCTCCTGGGACAGACTGTGTCACCTCTCAGCAAGACATCAGGCTTTTGTTTCATGTTGAACCAGAGCTTGATAATAACGCATGCATGTTGAAAGTGAAAAGAAGAAAATTAAAACAAAATGTAGTGAGAGAGTTGTTCACTTAAAAAAAAAAAAAAGATGTTAAAGGTCATTATCAAATGTGTTTAAATACACACTGTAGGAAATCATAATTTTTGCAAAGATAAAGCATGTTTTATTCTATTTCAATCATGTTTCTTCACTTTATCCAGTAATATGCAAAGAAAAAAAAACGCTAAGTGATGCTTTAATTGGCAAACTGGATGTGTTTATGTACCTCACACACACACACACACACACACACACACACACTATTTCTACCTGGTATCAGTCAAACAGGAAATGCCTTGCTTTTTGTGTGCACCTTTTTTGTGCCAGTGGAGGGCAGAATTACATTTCTGAAATTCAATCCGGCAAAGTTGATTAAAATGCAATGAGAACAGCTCTCCTGCTAATGTTGTTGATATCGAGTATAGTTCCTCCACTTTTCCTAAAGGATACACAGCCGTAACAGGCAATAATTCCAGTCGCTCAGATTAAAATACACACCAAGGGCATGCTGATGAGACTGAAGATTCTAACCGTTCGCCATGTCATACGTATAGCTTTAAAAAGGGGTATTTGTCTCTTTAAGTATGCATTTAACTGTATAAGTCAATGATAACTTGCTTAACGCAACTTTGTGTCTTAATTATATGCTATAACGTGGGAGGGGAGATCTTGGCGCCGACATCTCTGACCCCAGTGCATCTCTTTCTCGTGCCGCTCAATGATTTGTTTTTATTTCAGCATTTATCATATACTGACAGATAAACTCCAGACCCAGATCAGTTTGAATCAAAGCGAATTGGAGACATCTACAGAGCCGTAAATGTCTTTAATGATCCCCAGGCAGCGCAGTAGAGAGGCAGAGTCTGTTTGAGTGGCGTTAACGGCCTCCCCTTAGTGCCTAACCTCCTGCACTTAAGAAGCATGTTGCATTATGCCGCCCTGCATTTGCCACTTGGATCAACCAAATTATCTGAAAGGAAAGAGGGAAGGTTCAAAATTGAAAATCCAGCTTGAAGCTTCATTCATTTAAACATGGCAAACCACTTTGTGTATATTCAACTTGTGCCGGTGACATCACTGTAACACTGGGCAGGCCGGGTGTTTATTGGGTGCCTTGAAAACAAATCGCAGCGGAGATCTGGTTGCATGATAATAAATAGAATATGCCAATCAAATTAGGGGTGTGTCAGTTTGGACTGTGTGGAGAGCCAGGTTCCAGTGGTGCAAACTGAGCATATCAATAGCTCATTTTAAAGGTCGCTGGCCTCATTTGTGTATATGTGGTACTGTATGAGTTTTGAATTTTAATGAGAACAGCATTTTTTTTTCTTTCTGGAGATTGTTTGGTAAATGTTATGAACACTGGGAAATCATACTGTATGTTTATGCAAATTTAGGCAGGATGAGGTGACGGCCCTGGTAGTCAGATAGACTGAAGATTTAATCAGTCCAAAAAACTAAATTAGTCAAAACTGGAATATTTTTTGGTATTAAATTAACCATGCATTTAATTTAGGCTAAACGTGAAGCCCTATTTATGTATGTATGTATTTATTTTTTTATTTTTTTATTCATTCATTCATTCATTATGTAATTTCTTAATTTAAAAAAAAGTGTCAATATCATTTAGAATTTTATTTAATTTTTCTTTTTTTAAAATAAAAAAACACAAATCATGATGGTAATGGTTGCAAAAAAAAAAAAAAGAAAAGAGCCAATATCATTTTTAGTTTTCACTCCTTGACTATCAACATTTTATGAATGTTAAACACCTCTTTTCACTGATCATTTGTTGTCAAAACAGGCAATTATAAGGTATATTTTGCATAATTAAGGAGAAATATGCAATCATGATTATTAGATTTTTTTTTGTGTTTTTTAATTATTATTATTTTTTAAATTAAAATAATGTTGATTTCATTTAAAATGTTAATGATTTTTTCCCAATTTTAAAAAATCACACAAATCATGGTGGTTAAAAAAAAGAAGAAATAAAGAAAGCTCATATAATATTTAGTTTTATCCCCTTGACATTTTATGAACACCTTTTTTTCCCACTGACTCACTGTATGTGTTTTGTAGTTGGTCTACAAAAAAAAAACTCTGAACATCATCAAAGAGTGAGCCATTATAGCCTTTATTTAATATGTTAAATCTCTGCTATTATAAATCTTAAATTAATAAAAAAAATGAAATAGTAGCTTATTGATGCTTGAGAAAATATTCAATTAGCCCCTCTGTATTATATATTCTCACATAAGATTGCGCTGAGGCTTGTTAAATTGAGATTAATTTAAAATTCACACTTACAGTGTGATCACAGATCAGAGTCTTGTTTTAATTTTCTTACTCTTGGTTACTTCACTGGAGACTTAACAGAGGAGCTCATATTTTTTCTGCATTCTAAAAAGACTGACTGAACAGCATTTCCAAGCCCTTAAAACAGAAGAAAAAATCTCTTCATTCGGCACAGACCTCCATCATATCATATTATCAGACTGCACAAAAGTTTACAGTTCACGCTAGAGTGATGCATTTGATAGACTAGATTTTTCTGTGGCCATATGAGTTTTAGTATTTCGTATTATTATGTGGTATGGACATTTTGTATCTCATATCTTTTTTCCTCCCCCTTGTTTATCCTTGTTCATACATGATCGTTGCACTTTTGCTTACACAAAAATGTTTCATAGACAGTGCAATCAGTCTTACTTTGGCACACATTTCTGAATGGAACTGCATTGATGCTGTTGGTAAATTTGATCTTTGTATTGTTTCTTCACAGAAGCAACCAAACATGGCACACTTTTATGACATCAGCAGAAGTATGTTAATCATTCTTTGTGAATAATAACAAGGCGTTTCTTCATTCTGCAAAAGAAGGTGTCTGGCGCGTCAGAGTGATGCATGGTTTACTCATGTGAATGTGATCTTACTCACAGTGGCACGATGACTGATCTCCAGTGCATTCCAGAAAAACAACGGCAGCTCGTTAGAAATGCGTTAAGCACACAGATGTAGCCTTTTGCCAAAGGAGAGAGGGAAGGCCGAAAAAAAGAGAAAAAGTACAGATGAGTGCAAAGGATCTGTCCAAGAGTATTTATTTCCATATGTGAAGTGTCATTTTATCTACAAAAAAAATTGTCATCATATTCTCATCGTCATTTATAGTTGATGCAAACCACCTTTTTCGTCTGTGAAAAATCTGCTAAATTGATGTTCTTGGATGTTCTGCTAAACATCTTTTGTTTTCCACAGAAGGAAAAAATCATATGGGTTCGTTACAAAATAATGAGTAAATGATATAATGATCAATTTCTTTAAACCTACAAAAACTACTGTATCATATTTGATATGCAAATCTCTAAGGCCTCTAAATTATCAACATGATCAAAACTGCTGAAAAACATGTACACAATCTTGTACATTCCTTCTGACTTAAGAAAAAAACATGTAAAAATCTGAGTATCAAATCTGATACATTAGTCTTTTGAGGAACGTTTTTTTGTACATCTCTCAGTCATCACTGTACTGCATTGCATTATATATTTTGCCCCACAATAAAAGCTACAGAGGTTTGATCATAAAACTAGCATTTAAATATCATCTTCAGACATATTATAAGGAGATATAGAGTGACAACTGATATTCATAGCATTTTATGCAAGTAGTCTGTTATACTGTTATAAAGATCTAATTGGTTTACATTACAAGCTATCAAAGTTGAATCTTTTTAGCCATATAAATATCAGCAACAGCACCAAATGTAATATTTTTGCTCAGTTTGGGCTTCTGAATTAAATTGAGATGTTTTTTTTCCTCCTCGAGTATGGGCTCCATATTCTTCTTTATCATAGAAGCCTTCTATCCCAGAGAAGAAATATGCAAACACACCCACACACCCACACGCACGTGTATGTATATATATATATATATATATATATATATATATATATAATATTTTGTCTAAAGGTTCAATAAACTTTTGTCTAAAGGTTAAAAAAAAGGTTATTCTGACTATTATTTTATATGTCAGCATTTACAGGGTTAAGCTGAAGAGCTAATGTACAAGTATCTCAGAGTCGCCATTCAAGTTTGCACCATTTTCATAATCAAAGTTTCAGTGTTGACTTTTACCTTTTCTCCAGGCTTAAAAGTTCATGCAGAAGGCAACAATAATTGGCAGGGTTATAGCTGTAGCAGGAATCTCTCAGATGCACAAAGCAAAGTTGTCCACTCTACTCCGAGCAGCGCACATTCTTGGAGGAAGTGCACTTTCCTAAGCGACACCTTGTGCTATCATAAATGGATTTGGCACTTTAGAGTGCTTGATATACAGTAGCATCCTGCAATCTATGGTGTGTTTTAGTGGAGATGGGAGAGGGATGGAAGTGGGGGTGAGACTGGTCCCAAGAGAGGCACCACTTCCCCTTGTTTATGGGGCATCCTAATTGGGACACTGTTGTCAGACAGGCTGATGTGACTTCTAAGGCTCCGTTTCCCTGAGAAGTGTGCATTTGGGTGTTTGCTTATGTGCACACAAGGTGTTCAAACTCTGCTGCCTGCCCTGTGGCTTCCTCTGCTGTTTCCTGCCTGAGCGGCCCAGGCTGCCTGGGCTGGCTCGCCCTCCTCCTCCTCCTCCAAACGCATCTCCGACACCGCATGAGCGTGGATGTGCGCCCACCTGTGCTCAGCCCGGCACAAACCCGCAGGTTCGGAGGGCTGGATGGCAGGAACTTCCCGCTGCCACCCCCTTCTTCTCACTGCTGCTTCCAGCTGAGGAAGAGTGGGTGAGAACGCCGCCAAACTTTACCTGCTACACCACATTCGTATTTATAGCTTGTTTTTTTGTGTGTTTTTTTTCACTACCTGCTTACCGACTGACAGCGATTTTTATCTTGTTCTCGTGCCTGGCAGTGACACAGATACTGTACACATCCCGGCAACATGCAGAGAGGCAAAAGTACATAAACATTCATAAATAGGTCATCTGTGCTTTTTTTATACAATAAGATTTGGAGTAAAGTAGGATATTTTGAATTTCTTGAATTTTAAAAGTGGGGAGTTAATATTCATTTCACAACAGTAATTTGAAACCCTATTCTAAAGGTATATTTATTTTCTATGAGTAGCTTGTGTTTTTATTTTTTATAGTTTCTAGTTGCAAGTAGGGCTGTTAATTGAATGTGTTAATTTAATAATACAACATTTATTTCTAAAACACCTTTCATATACAAAATGCAGCTTAAAGTGGTTCAAGGGTGAAAACAAAAATTAAAGCATATTAAATACTTAAATAAGTGTGATTAATTATTAAAAAAATGATCAAATAATTAACACATTTATTCATGCCCCCTGACCTGTACATAAATTCCTTCTTTAAACAGGTTTTTCTAGCATTGAAGTAATTCAAGCTTAATGTGTCACCTTCGTGTTTTTTTTTTTGCAAGTTCTGGCAACTACAGCCAACACATCTCACCAAACCACACTTACCAAGAACAGGATGAACACCGAATGAGCAAAATCGTTTAAACAGGATGTCTTTTTACATTCATTAACAGCTAGATGGCGCTCAACAGAATGGAACAGAATGCAGGGGTCTTGAAATTTTTTAGAGTAAACAACTAAGTTGTCTTAAAAAATTTGCGCTAATGGCGTAAGACACTGAAAAAAAACAGTCAAAACAGCAACATAACGACCAAAGTTATCAACAATGGAAAAACAGTCTGTGTAAACAAAAACAATATTAGCTTCTAAGCCACTTTTTATTACGTATACTCAATGATTTATTTGTCTGCCACATTGATTGATCCTTAAAAGATCTTTGTTTTGTTGCCTCCAAATATTGATACATGCAATTAAATTGTGATTAATTGGATTAATTAATTGTCATATCATGTAATTAATTCCATTAAAAGTTTTAATCGACTGACATCCCTAGTTGTAAGAGAACATGCTTAGTTTGAAGATAACTTTGAGATCTAGGCGCAACTCAGAAAGACAAAACAAAAACAAAGGCAGAAATAAACTACGTTTGGCAGTTGGAAATCAAACAGCTGGGAGAATAGACTGTGTGTGTGAGAGAAAAATAGGGGTCCACTCTGGGGGTGAAAATGCACCAGTTAACATCCTGTAAACAGGGCCAACAAAGGCGAGATTTGAATAATAGTGCAGAACAGTACATGGAGGTTACCAATTATTTTTGCATAAGCAGTTTGAGATATCTCTCTCTCCCTCCCTCACTCCCTCTGTGTTTAGCATTAAACATCTCTTTCTCCACTCTGCTCCTCAAACAAAAATCTTTGAGCACGGGGTAAAGCTTTGTTTTCTGCGATCTGATGGCATTGCAATCCCAGTTGCTTTAAATAATTCATCACGTGTGGATTTGCTTTAAAATAAATTTGATTGTTTTCCTTGAGAACTGACTCTAAAATACTTCTCATCTAAATAAAGCGCTATGATAATTTTGACTTTCAAAGTTTTCTTTTTTGCAAAGATCCTTTGAGTGTAGTAAATATCAATAGTAAGTCACCACTGTATTTGTTTTAAACATTGTAATCACTTTGTTAATGTACACATGGAAGGATAGAAATAACACATTCACAATTTAAAAACGATTTTAGTTTATTTCACACATTTTATGAAAACGAAATACTGTTTTAGCAGTTTCATAATAAATAAAGTACTTTATTGACTTAAAATAATTAGTATGGTTTTAATCACTCACTTAATTTCTGTATATTCAAATATTGTCGCTTGGCTTTTGGGTTAAAGGCATTTCTTCAGTTTGTAAAAACTTAAGCACACTTAAAACACATCTGATTGGACAGAGAACGCCATAATCTGTAGTAATATCTATAGCATATATTTATGTATTTTCCACTTATACAACTAATTTCTACAGTATTTAAGGAAGAGTTTAAGAGGAAAACTAATGGATTGTGTTCACTTCAAAAACATAATTGGTTTTCACTATTGCTGCTGGGCCATTGATATGAAAATCTGTTGACTGGCTGAAATCTTGCTGGGTCAAGTCAGTTTAAGTAAAACTATTGTATATCTGAAATTCTTTACAGGATGTGCTGTCTAATTCTGAGAACCATGTTCGTACGTCTATACGCCGTCTCTCCGTCCTGTACACATCATGTCGAAACTCATCTTAAGTTGCACACCTCCTGTCTCTGGAGTCATAGTTCACTACGAAAACACATTTTGGTGACTATTAAGCTGAATTTTGCAAGGCGTGTATCCTTTATTCATAGTGGTCTCAGAAATCACAAGGGTTTCACACTCATGCATAGTTAACTGTTAATGCAAAATGCTTGTATCAAGCAGCACCGATCATTGTCTCACGAAAACCCCAAAGAATCATGCGATCAGACATGTCAGAAAGCCTCTATTTAAGCACCCGAACCCAAATAAACCAGCTGTTTTCTTCTCACTCACAGGTCTGAAGGGGTAAATGAAGTCTCACTTCTACAGAAAAAAAACACCAGGTATGCTTTTTATCTTCTCTCTCCTCGGTTCATATAATGGCCAACAGCTGTTACACCTGCCATAGTGAAAAAAATTATAATTAATATACATCAAAAACATTGATTTGGTTTATTCAAGCATAATTTTAATGAACATCTCAAAGGGAAAGAAAGAAATAAAGAAAGAAAGAAAGAAAGAAAGGAAGAAAGAAAAAGATTTATACAGCCAAATCAATTTCCGTACTGTAAAACTAAACTGAAATGTTTTCATTACTGAAAGCATTTCATCACTGTATTTTAATTGTTATACTTTTTGGTTGGTGTTTTATTATAAAACAAAGAATTAAAAAAAAACAAATGTTCAGGAAACATATTATTTATAGGCAAGCTAGATTCCTAATACAACTTAAAAAATTTAAATCGTTTCTTAAATGTTGATACTGATCATAGATCATTCGCTGAACACCCATGGCGAATAAAAAATAAATTAGGCCTACTTATTTTCTAAACAATATGCTCACTGCAACATGTTTCCAAGTAAAGGCTACCAAGAAGTGAACTAAAGTGAGAAGAGCATTATTTTGAAAGAGTAATAAGAGAGAAGTGTTTTGTGCTCGCTTTATTTTTATCTTGCTCGGGAGCTGCGAGAGGAAATGACAGATTGAAGGATTCAGTGGGCGTCTGGTTGTCGCTCGAGTGTCCTGTGTGTAGTTAACACATGCCCACCGTCGCTCCTCACAGAACACCAAATGCCAAACGATTCACTGCTCAAAATGTCCAATAACAACCTGCAAGAAATGTGTCCAAATACGCTCATTTTTATTTCCTAATTACACACTAATTTTGTTTTATTTGCTTCACTTAACTTTCTGTAAGACCATTAAAAATATAATATACTCTTTGTTTAATGTAATGCACTGATATATAAAATAATTTTATATATATATTTTTCACATTTTACTTGTCAGTTTTACTTTTTGCTATTGTCTGGGTCACATCAACAAGTACCAGTAAACAAACAAGCACCAGCCTGTCCCACAACAACCCCCGAACCTCCCTGCAAAAAAAGAAGAAGAAAAAAAAAATCCCATGAAGGGATGGTAGGGAAAATCCTCCTGTAGCAATGAACAATTAAAATCTTATTCCTGGGTTGAGAAAATACATTTAATGAATGTAGAGCTCTGCAACAACAGATGGTCTTCTTATACAAAATACAAAGATAGATTCCTTGTTTGAAGACTGCCTGATCAAATGCCAGTGGTTATCAATTAGGAGCAGAGTGATGGTTAGTGAGCGGGAACATAAAACACTGTGTCTCCCCCTCCACATACACCCTCTCTACCTTTACACACACACGTTCACAAACACTGTCGTCAAATCGTATAGTTTATAATGCTATCTTGCATGTGAGAGTAAATGCAAAATTATCCTGCTTGCAATTTGCAAGGTTTTATTATACAACCTTTCTTGAGTGTGCGAGACACTGGTCTCCACTTCAACCGGGTCACCAAATCGCAGGGAAGAGAAATTAAACACACTGTTGCCACTGCATGCTTTTCATATAAGAAAAAAAAAAAAAATATATATATATATATATAAAGCCTGTGCAAGATAATTATGATTTCCTAAATTCTAATTTAGTTTCACAAACCAATCAGATGTGGTGAACTAAAATTTAGATTGCTTATTAATTTGATCCATTATATCTGAGGTAAATTGTTTACCAAATAAATAAACAAATAAAACAATTAAAGGGAAAAAAAATCGAGTGATTGAATATGTAAATGCATAAATGAGAGAATGAATACAGAAGGAAATGACCACAGTCATATTCATATTTGCAATATGAATCTCAGGCTCCATAAATAGTAATGGAGTGTGGTAATATATACTGCAGCCCAACTGGAGAGAGCAATTAAGAGGCTGCTCAGATTTAGTAGAAATAATGCTACTCGCAGAAGACAAGGAGGTAATTGTGAGACAGCCTTGATTGTTTTGTAAGAAGATGCTTTCCCTTTTACTTTTGAAACACTCCGGCATCTAGAGACTCTGTTTTAATGGAAATAAGTGAGTCTGGAAAAAAAGGTCTAATTTTTCTCATTTATTTACTTCTCTAAATGCATTTTTAATCATATAAAAATTAAGGAAATAAGAATAATTAAAAAATGGAAAATTTTAGCACTTTCGGGAACGGCGAGGTCCTCGCGTCATTCTGCTTCAAAGAAAAAAGATAAATGATGATGCCATTAAAAAGTGAACTAATTAAGGAAGGCTTCTTTTAAGAACTCATTAACTGCAACCTCATTTACATAATGATGCATATTAATTAAGTTTTAATGAATCTGAATTTCCACCAAGCCGCTTTTCTTTGGCTGTGGAACAAATTGAACAAATTATTTAAAAGTGTTCTTGAGTCTACTTTTCACACCAAAGGGGAGAGAATGCAATCATTTGTAGAAAATCATATTTTTTTAGGCAGGCCCATCTGTTAATTTTTTTTTTTTATGTAATGATTTACCCTTTTTTCTAAACCTGGGAGATTTGTTGCATTTCCACACAAATCACGAGCTTTGTGATCAAGGGTAAAAACACCGGAAAATAAATCTAATGAATTTAAGACTTTTCAAAAAAACAAAAGAGAGAGATATGTCCACACAGTCAACAAGTAATGCAAGAGAGTGGCTTTTATTTTTCTCTTACGCAGAAGGCTATTTAAACTTTACAGGACCTTTTTAATAAAAAGAAACTTGTGCATATAATACACTTAATTTTACTAAAAATATATAATACAAAATATAATATTTAAAAATTGAAAACATCATAATGGGTTACCTTAAAGACCTCAACGGAACTTTTGTTGCTATCTGTTGCTGCCGTGGTGAAACTGGAACAAGAGAATGCACGTTTAACAGCACCAGCTGCCGCAATTTCAGGTGTTATTGTGGCGTGTGAGTGACTTAACACATGTGCTGCACAAACATCAGTATCATCTCCTTCCTTTCTGCATGCAAAGCTCTCTCTTTCTTCCTCTCTCTCTTTAACACTTAACGCTGCAACACTACTAGCATAAATCTGGGGATAAGCACAGCCCGTGGGACTGACAGTGCACAAAGTTTAGCGTTTTAGCATTTTTTATTTCGGGGGAGGGAGTGGAGGTGAGAAAGGAAGAAAGAGAGAGAGAGAGAAAGAAAGAAGCTGATGAAAGCCATTGCAGGGTGCTTAATGCAAAACTCACTTGCACCAAATGCAGCGACTGTGCCTCTCTCCCCTCCGTCTCCCAGATACTGAGCTCCGGATGTGTCTCTGAGGTTAACCTGACACAAGCGACAGCTCCCCTCCCCGTCTGCCCGCCTTGCGCAGCCCCCTCTCGCTCCTTCATCCGTTTCTGGCGTTTTAAAGGAATCACCTTTCAGTGGTGATAGGATGCCGGGGGTTCTTCTGACAGTGAGCACCTTCCTCAGGGGAGGTCAGGAGTCAGGGATTCAGATGAGGCAAGCTGGTGATGCAGTGTAACTGAAAATGGAAAGCAGATGTTAGTTAATTAGGGAAAATGTGACTGACAAGACTTGAGCGGCAAGGTACACGAGCTAGCCGGCACTGAGCAGCTGTTGTTGCCGACTTCATTGTCAGTCTCATACACAAGTCACATCCCCACGGCGAAACGTGGCCGCATACGCAGACAATTATCAAAATAAAATTAAGCTTGATTTAATCATACCCATCTCTCCTTTGAGTTTTCGGCCATCGTCGGCCAGCCGCGTGTTTTTCTCGCCTCCCTGTTTTCTTCCAGTTCATTTTCTGCATTTATCTTATCGCTGCGATGCACCCAGGGCTGTGATTCTGCCGAGACTTTTGCTGAGAGGGTGGAGAGACAGTAGATGGGGGGGGGGAATTGCAGACAAAATAAAACATTCTTAATGAGCCACACGCAGTAATCTTTCACTTCTCTCTTCTAGAGTAGGAGGATGTAACGGCGGCGCTGAGATTTTTGGTGAAGCGTTTCAGCAAAGTGAGAACGAAGAGGTGCAGAGCTCATCGCTTCGATTGTCATGGATCCTTGGATAGAAAAACAGATTAATATGCATTAAATGTGGCACGTACTGAGGAAATCACGTTCCCAAACTGATAGTTCAGACTTCCTTTACCTCTGACCTTCTGTGTGTATGTACATGTACAGTTGGCCCCAAGATTTATTTGGAGACATGAAGGGAGAGTTCACTCAAAAATGAAAATTGTCATTGCCTTTCTTCTGTGGAAAACAAACTGAGATATTTAAAAATAAATGTTTTTTCTGTACACTCAAGGTCGAAAGGGTCCAATCTTGCTTTGGACCCCATTGACTTTCATTGTCTGGACAATTGCAGTTGAATCATTCTTCAAAATATTTTTTTGTTCCGCAGCAAAAAAAAAAGAAAAGTAAATTAGTAAATGATGACAAAATGACAGAATTCATTTTATGGTGTACAATGCCTCTAAAACACATCTAAATGCATATATAATACCAAATGTACTGCTCAAAATGGACACTTTTCACATTTCCAGGGTTCTTAAAAGTGGAAGTCGCCATAGCTGGGTAAACATCTAAAAAAATATATATCTGTTTCCGTTAGTCCGAAGAGACAATGATGTCAAATTTGCCATCACTTTCTCAGTCATTGTATTAGAAACACTCATGCAGCAGCATTAACTAGTTTTCTGTCTTAATGCCAAGGTAATATAACAAAGTATAATGTCATAAATGTACATTTACAGTTTAAAAATGAATATATATGCACATTTCTACAATTCTTAATGCCATAAATCTAGCAAAGCTAATATATATATATATATATATATATATATATATATATATATATATATATGTAAGCTTTGCTAGATTTATGACGTTAAAAATTTTAGAAATGTATCATCACAGAAATACATGTGAAAAGGTCCGTTTCCTGTTGTCAGTAGCTGAACATGACCATATGATAAACTTCACCTGTGGTTATTCCACAAGGACACCTGTGTGAATTTATTACAAAGTCACTTTGTAACCTGAAAAGTTAAGAAAGGCAAAGTTAGCTTTGAGTAACACCAAATTTTGATACCAAATGCAGCGAAATTCAGTGTGAGGGCACTGTACAGTGTATAATTACAAATTCATAGAATTGGTGTGTTTGGATATGGTTACACTATTATGTTAAGGAGTGTCTAATTTATAGCCTTGATCATTACTGTTTTGATATTCTGCTATTGACTGCTTTTTATTTTCTTTGTGCAATCTTGGTTTATACATTCTGTTGCAACCACAAATCGATATACGCATAGAAAGACTTCCCCTCTTTTCTTTGGAGTATGTTTTAGTTTAGACTAGGGGTGCCCAAACTCGATCCTGGAGGGCCGAGGTCCTGCAGAGTTTAGCTCCAACTTGCCTCAACACACCTGCCAGTAAGTTTCTAGTATGCCTATAAGAGCTTAATTAGCTGGTTCAGTCGTGTTTAATTGGGGTTGGAGCTAAACTTTAGACAGTGTTTAAAGGGTTTCTAAACTGTTTTTTTAATTTCAAAATAGCATCTTTGCTTGTCCATCCATTAATCATTTACTTACTCTCATGTTGTTCTAAACCTGTATGCCTTTCTTTCTTTAGTGGAACACAAAATAATAGTCCAAATGACATTGGACTCTAGTCGCTATAGACAGGCATTTTTCAATATATCTTCATTTGTGTTCTACAGAAGAAAGTAAGTCATACACTCTTAAAAATAAAGGTGCTTCAAAAGGTTCTTTAAGCGATGCCATAGAAGAACCATTTTTGGTTCCACAAAGAACCATTCAGTCAAAGGTTCTTTAAAGAACCATCTCTTTCTTATCTTTTTATAATCTGAAGAACCTTCTTTCGCTACAAAGAACCTTTTGTGAAACAGAAAGGTTCTTTAGATGTTAAAAGTTCTTTATGGAACCATTTAAACCAGGGGTGCCCAACCCTGCTCCTGGCAATCGACTGTCCTGCAAAGTTCAGCTCCAACCCTAATCAAACACACCTGATGCAACTAATTAGGGTCTTCAGCATCACTTAAAAATTAAAGGCAGGTGTCTTTGATTAGTGTTGGAGCTAAACTTTTCAGGACAGTTGATCGCCAGGAGCAGGGTTGGGCACCCCTGATTTAGACAAAAAGGTTATTCTATGGCATCGTGAAGCACCTTTAGTTTTAAGAGTGTACATGTTTGGAACAAATGACAGAATTTTCAGTTTTGTGTGAACTATCTCTTTAATGCTGCATAAACACATTATTTCCATCTCTAATTTTGACAGCACTGTTAGTTCAGGAACACACTGCAGAGAGCCAAACATTGCTCTAAACCGCAGACTCTCTGTGCCTAAGTCTGGGCACGTTACATGAATCTCTGGTCAGCAATATTAGACTGTGAATTTGATGAATTGCTAGACATTAGCCCCATTCAAACAACAGATGTTAATTCACTTCAGATGTGAATTATCTGATCATTTGTGTCAGGAAGCGTAATATGAATGACACAGATTATCTGAAATTCGGCTCTTCCCCTGGTAGACAGAACGTCCTTTGTCTCCTCAGGTAGAGGGCTCTGGAGTTAAGGAGGCAAACTCCAGAATGTTCCATTAGCCAGCCGTGCCTCTAAACATCTCATTAGGACCTCAACATGGCAGCTTTGGGCTCTGCTGTGGAGAGTGATTGCTTTGCTCTTTGATGAGAAAATATTAGTTATTCTGGCTTTGGATCCCGTACACATATGTCCTGTTGTTTGGTGTCATTAACCAAGGACACTGAAACAATCATGATGGCCTCGGTTCTTAAGGTTGCATACAAATGTCTCAATTGTATAACTATCTCAGCTGTATTTCTAAATAGATAGAATGTGGCCCAAAAGTCTGAGAACACATTCAAAATCTGGGATTTCAAATTCAAAACTAAGCAACGAAATATTTTGATATAGATTAAGACATTTTTGATCACTATTCCAATAAGAACATTTGTGAAATTCATCATGTTGCTTCCCGTGAAGCTCAAGATGCTCTTAGGATCGTTTGGAGAACACGATTGCAAGATTTTACACAAGTTTGTTATTAAAGTAAAGGGGACAACATTCACACAGCAGCAAAATGGTTATTTACGAGATAACCACATTTGATAACCAAACTCACAGTCGTAAATTTTCAGGTCACATTTTTTAATCGCATTTTAAGCGAGCAGTGTGAAGGGAACCGATATATACTTACTGTCAATATTGTTACAGGTGATATGCACTGGGTGGCGCTGTAGAGCGTGTTAACAAGTTGATTGTATTTGATCACAGAATGTCATCGTCTGCCTTGCGAAGTTTGGAATTACTTTGATCAAAATGACCTTACTAAATGAAACCTTACTAAATGAATCAGTGAAACTGAGCACAAATGCAGGTAAGCGCAGCTTTACCCCGAGTGAGCCGAGAAGAGAGCTTATCTGAACAGCAGGCATTTATAGGTATAGGTATATTTTGAGGTAATTTTGTGTGTATGTGTCCGTTCAAGTGCAAGGAGACGCGAAAGAGGAAGTATTTCAGTGTTCACACGCTGTATGAAATGCCGCTCTCTGTGTGCGCGCTTTGAGTGTGTGCGTGCAAATAACAGCGTGTGAGCACCAAATTTAATTCTCTTTAGCCTCTTCATGTGCTTGAATGGTTTAAAACGCTTGAATTTTTAAATCGGCAAGATCTAGAAACAGGTGCTACATCAGCTACGATCCGGTTCACCACTACAGGTGAGTAAACAACGCGAATCACGGAAGGAATTATAATATCACTATTCAAGATAGCCCGTCAGGCAGGGCAGTGATAAATTTTGGTAGCCCAACTAGATAACACAATAGCCCCGGGATGTCGGGCTAGCGATTTTGCGAGCCCTGAAATGGAATGGTAAATGGATAATGGAATTACTTTTGATCAAATGAATCAGTGGAACTGAGTTATCATAATATCTCCAGTTCACCAACACAATGAGAAATCAAATTAAATCCAAACACCAGTCGACTGAGGAAAGACAGCTGTCTATCACTGCATTCACGACTGCAGGTAAGTGCAGCTGTGCCCCGAGTGAGCCGAGAAGAGAGCTTATCTGATAGCGAAATGATCTTGAGACATATGCTTCCTTTAAGTTTCCTCGAAGGAGAGTGCATGGTTTAAGAACAGAAAACACAAAGCGCTGTAAGAAACTTTTCTTGGCACCCGTTATCTTTGTGTCTCTGGAACGTCAGACTGATGAGCCAACTTTCAGCCAAGCATGTGGATATTATGGTTTTTCTCAACATTAAGGCGTCAAGTTTATTTGTACAGCGCTTTTCACGATACAAATTATTGCAAAGCAACT
>NW_015505280.1:1357416-1362774 GCF_001515645.1 Sinocyclocheilus grahami | reverse complement strand
TGTCTTATCCGAATTTAATAGGAGAAAATGATTGGTCATCCAATATTTTACATTTTTAACACACTCTGTTAGCTTAGATAATTTAGAAGTTTCATCTGGTCTTGTTGAGATATATAGTTGAGTATCATCGGCATAACTGATGGAAATGAATCACGTATTTTCTAATAATATTACCAAGGGGCAACATGTATATTGAAAATAGCAGAGGACCTAGGACATATCCTTGTGGCACTCCATATTTTACTGGTAATAATTGAGATGACTCCCCATTTAAATGAACAAGGTGGTAACATTAACATGTGAAACAATATAAAAACGATAAACATAGCGTTAGTCTGACTCGAGTGTATGTTAGGGGTGGCCTATATGACCAAAATCTTATATCACGATATGTGAATTTTTATTTCACTGTAACAATATATATCATGATATAGTTATCTTTACTTTAAATAAGGTCTTTATGATATCAAGTCACTTTAAGAGGTGCCCGGATCCAATACACTGTTACACATGTGTTTTCATTCGTTCACTTGTAAAGATGGGCATTTTGACACATACAAGTGTGTATTAACCGTTCAAGGCCTATAAAGCAGCAAAAATATCTCCGTTCAATACTCCCACGCTCTATGAGCACCGTCTTCACATGCACACACAGTTGCTGCATCCCAATTCGGCTACTTATATTATGCCATAAAATTATGTTCCCTTTTTGTGAAGAAAAAGTACATACTTTTGAGGCAAGCTTTGGGACGCATAGATATGTATACGTAGATACCTCATTACGCTAATGAGGCATCTACGTATACATATCTATTCTGTTACTATGGGCTGCTATACGTAAGCCGTCCGCCAAATTCGAAGGGTCAACTTGACGTCATTCACCATAACAATAACATAAGTTACCAATGATTCAAAACTTGAAATATTGAGTTAATACATTTAAAACACAAACCAACACATTCTCACCTGTAAAAGGTTATCCCGTTTTTACAACCATCGGCTTTGCAGGATTGTGGCATCTTCGGATATTCATTGATTATTATGGTGAATGATGTCAAGTTGATCGTTAAAGATGGCGAACGCATCTACATGCTTGGCACAGTCGAATGGGCAATCTACCTTTGGACATACTACTACCGCTCTGTTGCTTAGTTACGTGTCTCCTTTTAAACTTCCCTGTCAATCCTCTTGTCACAGTTAACATCATCAACATTTAGTTGTGGGATGAGAGAACTCTGCTCATGTGTTTGCATAATAGCATTTAAAAGTTAATGACCAACGTATCTTTATAAGAGTGTATAATGTTTGCAGTTTAAAAAAATACTTTGTAATGCATGTTTGTAGTTCTAATCGAATCCTCTTTGGCATACTTATTTCAACATACTACGATTTGGGACATACTAATTCTATTTTCGAATACTATTTAGGAGGGATAGTATGTGGGATGCAGCAAGTCTCTCAAGCGCACACGTATAGAAAAATGAGTTGTCTTTTGCTGCTGATTGCATTTCAACAGCTTAAAACACTTGTTTTTAAACCACAATGCTTAAAAATGTGTACAGGCTATATGTTTTCATGTGCTATGTACAGCAATGGCACATGAGCATGTAACCACAATAGAGACAATAGTTTAAAATCTCTACCGGTATATCGCCCTAGTGTACATTCTGTACTGTAATTGGCACCATCTGCTTTATTTTTTCCATTTGCTCTGCTTGAGCTTGAATGCTTTTATTCTTTATATAGGTATTTACACGTTTTTAACTAAAAGAAAATCTTGATATATAATGTAACGTTTTTGTAGAACATTGTGTATAATGCCTAATCATAAACTTATTCAGAAATGGTGACAAAAACTTGATTATTAAAAAATAAATTTTTTCTTGTTAAATGTCATTTAAATAAACAAATATTGATTTTTTTTTTTATGAGCCCAAATATTCAAATACAATATTTTTGAAAAATGCCCATCCTTCATTTTTACTAGTGGTTTCAGACTTTTGGACCCCCACTGCAGTCAGTTTCTTTGCCCCAGATTCAATATAAGATAGAAAGCATGCTGTGTTCTGTGAACTAAGAGCACCATGCTGGTAAGAATGTGTTGCTAATCACCTTCGTCTTTGTTATCTCTGCAGTTGAATCCTTTTCAACTCAGCTGATTTGATCAAGGCACCACCGTTTCTAGACTTTGAGCAGTTTCTATTTCCCTCCCTCTAGAGAAAAAGCATTTACTGAGAATCCAAAAGAAAAATATAGTGTTAGAACCTTCCCTTCCTTCAACATAGTCTCATGGGAGCTGAGGAAAGGTATCAAAACAAAGAAAATCAAAAATTTCAGACTATAATAACTTGGATTACAAAGAAGTGCGCAGCCCGAAGAGCTAGTAATTGGGTCAAGAGTACTTCATGTGCAAAGAATGAAAATAATAAGATGAGATAAAAAAAAAACAGATAAGATAGAAATATGAAACCTTGTGCTTGTTAACTTTGCAGGAGGTAAGGTTAGCGAAAACATGCCAATCTTCAGCAGTTTTTAATTTTTTATTAGCTCATTTCCACAATGCAATAAGTCTAATTGCACAAGATGTTCATAAATTTAAAGCATTTGTCCTCATCTATGGTCTCTTGTGTACATGTAGCATCAGGCCATTGTCCATCCTGGTTACTTTGATCATCTCTTCAGTTTTTAGACCATGTGTCTTTTAACTCCCACAGACCGCTGAACGTCCGTGCACTGTGGCCAGACCATAATGCCTTCCTGTCCACTACAGCCACGGCCGGCCCCGGGGGGTATCTAAGCCTCTTTGGCAGGCCTGGATCCCAGAATCCTCTAAATAGAAATAATTGTGCTCGACAATTACTGTGTGCTTTGCTAATGCATGTGATAGAACTTTTTGGTTGTTCTGACGCCCACAAGCCTGGCTGGCGATACATGCAGAATATGCTAAACTATGTAATCTCAGTCCTGATTAATACGTGCCACGAGTACTTTGGAGTGCTCACGCTGGACGCTAATGGCTCCATTCAGCGGTTGTGTGACCACGCTGGAAACCGTGGGACCTAATGTCTTGACATTATTCCACTTGACCACTCTCTAGTAGGATGATGATGACCTTAATTGTGATAATTTAACCTGGCTGCTTATATTAATCTGTCCTGAATGTAGTTGATCGTTCATATAATACAATCTGCATGAAAATGTACACTGAAAAAAACAATTGGTGTAGAAACAATTTTCACACAGAAATGCTAGTAATTTTCACAATTATTTATAAAGAAACAAGTAACACTGAATTAAATGTGAAATGTTAAAATAATTTTTTTTTTTTTTTTTTCCTAAACAAATTTTACATTTACGTAATAATGCATATTACAAATATGCAATTACAGCTAATTGCACGTAATGTCATATATAATGTAATGTGTCTTGGTCCAATCTAAATGTCTGTTCAACAAACCATGAAAATTAAATGTTCATTGTTTGACCAACATATCCAGTGGTTAGTTAGTGAAGTGGCAAGACAGTGGTAAATATGCAGACAGAAAACTATCTGTTTCTACAATAACAACCCCTAAACGTGATAAAAAGGCATGGGTGGATCGTTTTGGCCAATTTTACAGGTTCCAGTAATTTTTGAAGTTGCCTCCTTAAGTTGTTTCATTCTTTCACCTCTTTTTTTTGTTCTTCTGAGTCTGCACCAATAGTGCCGCAGAGAAAATTTGCAGGCAGCTCAGTGCACCTATGGCAGACGCTAAATACGAGCTAACAAAAGACCCAAACAAACACATTCAAAAGCAACTCTCCTCAATTTTCCAAACGACTTGTCCATTTTATGACAATACTTTTTTTCCCCCATTTTTGTGCCAAGCCAGTCTTTCTTTTTCTCCCCCCTTCTAGTGAAGGCAATCACCTCTCTCATATACATCTGTACAAATTGATTTCCTCTTTACAAGAGAAGATAAAGAGCACAGCAACAGAAATACCTGTAAGTGAGGTATAATTACTGAGAGAGACACCCCCTACTGAGTCCATTCAGCAAAGTCCCAACAACATGCATTTAAAACCTCAATAGCGCTCGACAGCCTCGTACGAATAAGCCAGAGATTTGATTAAAATTATAGCTCTTTTGCTCCTACTTCATCTATTAAGATAAGCATCTTGTTCAGGGCATTTTTATATATACATATGAAGAGTTCTGGTACAATTTAACAGTTTTCTCCTGCTGCTCCATACAAAAGGATAACTGAGGGACCCCACTTCACTCTCACCTGTATAAAGCGGTTGGTGTCAGAGTGGCAAATGGCCATATTCAATAATATTCAGGAGCTCTATCTCTGACAGAGTCTCTAAAAGAATGTCTCTCCATTATTTGCTTTTGAATGTGTAATGTGTCGGCACTGGCCTCAACATCTGTCTCTGATCTTGTAATATGTGAATGTGTGTTGTGGTCAGAAAGAACACACTTTGTTTTCTCTAATTAATAGTTATTAAATATTGTAAGACTTTTGGATCTCTTTGTTTTACCAGTTTAATCTGGCAATGTATGGATTTGGATACACATAAACTGTAATAATTAATTTACTTATTTTCATGTTGATCCACGTTTTACATTTTCATGTATGACTTTCTGTTTTCCTTGGAAAGCAAAAGTTGAAATTGATTAACTGTGTTGGTCACTATTTTCCATGCAATTACAATGTATGGGGACGGATACTTTCAAGTTTCAAAATGGACTCAAAAGCACCATAAAAGTATCATAAATTTGGTCCATATGACCATATGAACACATTCTACTCCATGTCTTTTAAAGTCATATAATAGCTTTGTGAGAAATAGACAGCTGTCAGCTGTTGTTGCCAGATCATTAAAGGGGTCATATGACGTTGCTAAAAAAGAACATTATGTTGTGAATTTGGTGTAATGAAATGTGTTTATGCGGTTTAAGGTTAAAAAAACACATTATTTTCCACATACTGTACATTATTGTTTCTCCTCTATGTCCCGCCTTTCTGAAACGCGTCGATTTTTACAAAGCTCATCGTTCTGAAAAACGAGATGTACGCTGATTGACCAGCTATCCTGTGCATTGTAACTGGCCGAATACCTCAAGCGAGTGACGGAAATGTTACGCCCCTTACCATACTGTGATGCAGTGTCCTGGCATGATGAGACAAAAACAATAAAACCCATTACAAAAGAGGGATTTACATCTTCGTTTGTAAAAAATTACATCCAGTGGGGACATAATTACGGATTATAATGACTTATACTGTCTTTTTACACGTTGCGTTGCGTTGCATCGCATCGCGCCGCGTAAACATAAAACCATGTCTGCATTTGTGATCAGAGAAATGACAA
>NW_015505280.1:1354155-1356824 GCF_001515645.1 Sinocyclocheilus grahami | reverse complement strand
TGTTTATGCGGTTTAAGGTTAAAAAAACACATTATTTTCCACATACTGTACATTATTGTTTCTCCTCTATGTCCCGCCTTTCTGAAACGCGTCGATTTTTACAAAGCTCATCGTTCTGAAAAACGAGATGTACGCTGATTGACCAGCTATCCTGTGCATTGTAACTGGCCGAATACCTCAAGCGAGTGACGGAAATGTTACGCCCCTTACCATACTGTGATGCAGTGTCCTGGCATGATGAGACAAAAACAATAAAACCCATTACAAAAGAGGGATTTACATCTTCGTTTGTAAAAAATTACATCCAGTGGGGACATAATTACGGATTATAATGACTTATACTGTCTTTTTACACGTTGCGTTGCGTTGCATCGCATCGCGCCGCGTAAACATAAAACCATGTCTGCATTTGTGATCGGAGAAATGACAAACAACAAGTGCTACTCTACACTGCTCAAAACTCGCATTTGAATAGTCAGTGGCAAATTCTTTAAATATAAAAAACGTACTGACAGGCTGTGAGTCAGAACAGACGGCATTGTAGGCTACTCTCCCAGGTTCAGGAAACAGTCCTCCGTGAAATGCGCTGCACACATCTGAATATTTGGTTTGAACTGTTCTGGAACAGAGTTGTAAATACAACTTAAACACTGATTTCTAGTTGTGTGCTCTTTTGGAAGGCCAAACAAAGTATTTTCTCTTTCGCAACGAAACACACAGCGTCTCCACAACATGGCGACGGTGGCAGCAACAATACTACAGCGAGAATCAAAGCGTGAACATTTGGTCGGTGTTATGCAAATCTTCCCACACAGTGACGTAGATGTGGGGGTGTGTTTAAACGAGGCGTGGACGAGTCTTACCTTTTATAAAGAATATCTGTTTGGGTTTGAGACTTTAGTTTTTGCAACTTTAGGGATCTTATCTATTCACGAACAGCTTGTAACACTCCAAAGAGAAAGGAAAACTTGAAATCACATCATATGACCCCTTTAAGTCAGTGAACTTGTAAACAAAGCATTTGAACTGGTATTGTGAACTAGATCAATTGATTCACTGAAAAGATCCGACTCGAAAGACTGAATCATGAATGAATCAGACATCGCTATTTCTCTCATGAACTTGCTTTCAACGATTTGAAATATAAGTTGTATGGACTACTTTTATTAGACTTTAAAGATGCTTTTGATTCCTTTTCGATTTAAAAAAAAAAATCCCCATTTATTGTAATTGAATGGGGGGAAAAAGTTGTTCAAAATGTATCCTTATGCATCTTGTGGAGGAAAAAGTCATTTGAGTTTGGAACAACATGAGCATGAGTAAATGATGACAGAATTTTTAATTTTGGGAGAACTATTCTTTTTTGTAAAATGACAAAAACAATCTGAATATTGTGAGATGATGACTTTTTATGTGTCTCATTTCAGGCAATGATTTTATAATTTGTTTGTTTTGTTTTAGGTCATTTTGGCAGTTGCAGAGCGAACCTTTCTTTGCAGCAAAGGAATAAACAGAGTTTTCAACCCAAAATAAGTTGTAAGAAAAGGAAAAGGTGCGACAGTTCTGGAGAGGATAAAGTGAGAGGCAAGAAGTTTTATGTACTTTTACCTCATATTTTGCCGGCGACAGATATGTCATGACCTAAAAACCCTGAGGTGCAGCATTTTTCTTCCACTTAAAAAAGGAGTTTCTTAAACCGGAGAGCACACATACAACCCGGAGGACTTGTATTTTTAACAAAGCATTTCTCTGTTTTAAATATCTTCAAGTAGATTCACCTCATCCCTCCGAGCTTCCGCACTTTTCTTTTGTATTAAATTTTTTTGGAGGGAAACACATGAAGCAAAACAAGAGCAGAGGGCTGTTTTTCTTTTTTAGTGGTGAGCTGATACTAAGGTATTGGGAGTTTGGCGCTGTTTAATGATCCACTGACGGTGCTGTTGTGTCCCGTGAGGCCTGGTTTGAGTGACTTGTCTGATGTGGTGAGCTTTTAATGGTACATGAAAATGAAGTCACACAATAAATGAGAGGAAGAGCGAGAAACAGGGGAAGGGGGTTTAAGAAAGAATGGCCTCTTAGTAATGACAGTCATGCTTTCCTTACACTGGCATGTACAGTTCTGCTATTTAATACTTAAATGGTTACTACACCAATAAGATTTAAATAATTGGCATGATTCTTCTGGCCATTTGCATACAAATGCATCTAAATCCTTCCAAGTATCTGGCACTGCCTCATTGGATCAAACAATAAAAGAGGGCAGGATACAAATGGCTAATAATCACTTCGTAGTATGATTCCTTTGAACCATGTTTTCTGGATATTCGTGTTTTTTTAATAGATATTTGTGCAAGTGTGTGCGCTTTGTAAACTGTAAAATAGATAGATAGATAGATAGATAGATAGATAGATAGATAGATAGATAGATAGCAGCCAAAGTAAGAGGGGCGGCAAAATAAAGCACAGGAAACTGCTTGGAAAAAGTTACTTGATAAATCACAATTTAACAGCATAAAGCTGGATTGTTTTATTAAATGTTTTAATATATTTTGTTATTACGTAAATATATATATATATACAGTGGGTACGGAAAGTATTCAGACCCCCTTAAATTTTTCACTCTTTGTTATATTGCAGCCATTTGCTAAAATCATTTAAGTTTTTTTTTT
>NW_015505280.1:1344595-1353932 GCF_001515645.1 Sinocyclocheilus grahami | reverse complement strand
ATATATATATATTGCACATACATCATTTTTAAAAATCTGTAAATTAATATTAAGTTTAATTAAGTTCAAATGAGGAAAAATAAAGAAATTATTTAATTTATTGATTATTTTGACTATTTTTATAATGTTCTTGCATATGTATATAATGTTTTTATTTATTTCACATATAGATATAATATTATGGAATATATTGGATCTATTTGATATAATTATTGAATATAACATTTTGGTCAGGAGGTTTGTGGTTCGGAATTGGGTATGGGGGCCAATTTTTATAGTCTCCATAGTCTTCACCCTGAATGTGTATTTCTTTTTTGATGATCCCAGTGGCCAAATCAGCACTTGTCATCACTGCTTACTATGTAAGAGGTCTGATTTGGTAATTCATCTTTTGGGATTTGGGGGCAGCAGCAGTCAATTCCACAGATAAAATAAGACTTAAGAGGTTGTCCATGTCGACAGCAAAACTCCCAACTAGCTGGTGGGAAACAGTCTTAAACAGAAATGGAACAGTGTGAAAATCAAATTGTGTGGAATAAAATCTAATGGCTGTGTTTAAAAGCGTCACAACATTGGTGAAATATATGGTTGCACTTTGTCACAGTATCTCAGTTACTGTGAGGGTGTTAATTTCCTTAAAACAGACCCTTAGAATAGATTGGTAGCATCTCTGTAAACCTCTGTACTTTTCATAGCTGGAAATCTGACAGTTACCCAACTATACTGAACATAACTTTTATTTCCTCCTCTTGAATTTCTTTACATACCTAAGAAAAAAGCAATAACAGTAATGATGGAGCAGTCAGACTCATGACATGGGACGGTATCCGTTGCACTTCTTTTTCTCCAGTAACTACCTGCCTCTCCAATGCACTCTTTTGTATTCAGCATATGTTAGTCTAACAGATTGCTTGGCTGTTCTCTTGTGGAATGATCAGTGCCAGAGCAAATGCATCTGCTTCATGATAACCATTCTCAACATGAGCAAATGTCTCCGATGTTGTCCAACACATCCAACTTGAAATGTAGCTGATTCACTGAGGCCTGGCTCTCAACATCAGAGAGTTGTGATAAAAATGTTCAGAGTTTGTTCGTTGTGATCTGCAGGCCAGCTTCTGTTGTGTGACAGTAAGAGGCAGAGACAGAACAACTATCCTGGCTGCTGTAGCTTCAATCAAGGCCAATTAGACAAGTTTGTGCAAACAAGTTATTTTAGCCCAGAGAACATTGTAAATGTTAAAACTATCCCATGTGCAGATGCAATGTATGTACACACATTAAATTTCCATATATGAAATGTCACATAAAGTAAAAACATATATGAAACCTATTAAAAATTGTAATAACTTAATATTAACATATATAGCTAGCTTATACAAATATGCATGTATAATACATTTTTTTGGACATGCATGTCATCTACATGTACATCCATCCTAATACTTGCCAATACATGTTGATATAAGTAATTATAAAATATAGTATTTCAATAAATATTACAGAATATAAAATTACAAAAACAAATATAAACATACACATTTTTGTATATATGTTTTAATAAAGTTGCATATATAAATAAAATATATTGCTACATTTAATAGATATAATAGGTATATAAAAAACATATATATATTATTAACATGTACATATACACATTTTACTATGAGTGTTTTATATATGTTAAAAACTTCATCTTCCCAGAGAATGTATGTATGTGAAAATAATATATCAGGCAGTATATGTTATATATTACATTTTCATATGGGATAGGAGAGAAAGTCAATATGAAATAAAAACTGACCTACATATTTTCTTAATAAATACATGATCTTGGTCTTATAACGAAGAAATCAGTGTTTGTCTTCATCTGTCATCACCAAGCTCTCTTATTTTTTTTAGTATTCTGTCATATATTCCTGCCCAACATTTTAATTTTTTCACTTGGGAAAAACTTCAAATCATCAAAGGAAAAATGGGTTGTGAATGCCATTTCATGTTGACTTAGAGATTTGTTTAGACTGACAGAAGTATGAAATATTGACAATATTTTTTCACTAATTATTCACAGTAAATTTTGATGTTCTCAGAAAAATACCTGAATACCTGCTTAATTTGTTCAGCAAACACAGTCTAACTTCTAAATATAAAAAAATGGGAGGTCATTATTCTATATAAAAATAATTGTTATTATTAAACCTGACATGCATTTTGTTTTAATGAAATGGCATACATAGGCCTTAACTGTATGTGCGAATTATGTGATAATGTTTACAGTGATACAGAAAAACAGAAGTGAGAGACCAGCCGATGGCTTCAGGTAAAAAGCTAAATTGTATTGGGCTGAAAAATACTATATAATCCCTTTAGGCTCATGTTACTAAGAAAAAAAACACAGCAAGAGGATTTAAGCAGATATTTAGATGACTAAGCTTCAATGGAAATGTCAGAGGCAAGGTACCGTATAGCTCAGCACTTTCAGAGAACACACATGGCGTTCTTCAAGAGGACTGAATGAAATGGCATCACAAACATATGCTTTTATTTTACATTTTATGGTTTCAAATTGTATTCGCAGAACCAGCACTTCCCATATCTCATTTCTTGAGCTCATACAAGTGAGAGTGAGGCACTGACAGTGACCATGTGCAGTCAGTAGGAAAGGGCCCTTTTGTCTGCCCCGCTCTCTGTCACAGAGGGTCACGCAGGCTTACCCTCGGAATAAAGCCCTGGCCATTGTTATAATTTGCATTGATGCATAGTGAAGGAGATAGGCTGCTTACGGGGGTTACTCGGAGCAAGGGTGTCTTTGCATGGAAATGTATGCTCAGGATGGACAGTATGCATATTTCTCTGGCCCCCCTCCCGCTGGCTGTGTAGGCCTCTTCAAGGTCACTGTCAAGGACAGTGGAGCCAATTAGTATGCAGATCAGGACCTGATATGGTTTAAGGGTATTGCTCTGATGCAATTACATTAGTTAGGCCAGTAAAGAATCCTCAGCTTGACCTCAATCATTGCAGCCACAGGAGAAGGTGAAGAAAAAATAAAGGAGGGTTCGCAGTGTCCTGATTCTTCTTCTGTTCTTATACCCGCCACGGTCTCCACTGTAGGACACACATGCATTTTTCAGTGAATGAATGTATTAATATCAATATTACTGATGCTTTTCTTTTCTTTTATTATTTTATTTATTTATTTTTTATTCAGTTCATGCCATCCCTGGGAATCAAACCCACAACCTTGGTGTCATCTTAAAAATCGGCAATTACAGAGGGGTTCAAATATGAATTGATTCATTCAGTCAGTCAGTCAGTCTGTCTTTTTTTTTACTTAATTTTTTATTTTATTCTATTCAGTTCATGCTATCCCTAGGAATCGAACCCATAACCTTGGTATTTTTGCGTCATTATCTACCAGTCCAACTTAAAAATTGCCAATTGCAGTGGGGTTCATAAGCCTTGAAGTTATGGTGAAATGGCTTCTATTTTCTGTCCAATATTTGGTGTCTAATTTTTTCTATCCATCCATCCATTTTATTTACTTTTTAAAATTTAATTGAGTTCATGCCATTCATTGGAATCAAACCCACAACCTTGGTATGTTTTTGCATCATCATCTACCAGTTCAACTTAAAAATAGCCAATTACTGTGGGGTTTTGAACTTTGCTTTCACTATTCAGCTGATTCATTTATTAACACTTTGATGACTGAATATTTGAGTTTAGTTTAGTTTAGCTTAGTCAGTTAATGCTATCCCTGGGAATCGAACCCAGAACCTTTGTGCTTTTTTGCATCATCATTTTTTTTATGTTAATTTTTTAAATCCTTATTTTATTATAAACTTATTTGTTTTTTTCCAGGTTAAATGTAAAAAATAAATAAACACAATTCAGTGTGGTCTGAACTTTTGGACCCCTGTATCTCTAACTGTTAAATGCATAATCTGTGCACTAAATATGACCACAAATGGTTTGTAAATATAAACACTTATTTCATAGTGTGCCCTGTGTTGTGCTGCGCAAACATGATTTCGTCCGAGTGTGCTGTTCCCCTGGTGGTCTGGTGCCTGGTCTGAGGCGGTTTGCTTTGGCATTAGAGGCTTGAATGCAATTTACTACCCCCTTTTTAAAAAAAATCTGTGTCCGGGTTGTAAATTTCTTCCAATTCTCGCTCTTTTGCTCCTATCTTTCTCCCCTTGTCGGAATTAATGAGATCAGGTTTGATCGGGGCAGCCGTGTGTTCAGAGAGAAATCTCACAAGCGCCTTGTGTCCTGTAATAGAATTTGCATCTAATGCATACATAAATCAAACATCTTTCTGGACATTTTCATATGCATAATGTCATTTCATCCTGTTTCTTTCTGAGTGGGGTGCTAAAGGAGAGGAGGGGGTATATGTAGGTGGCTGAGGGGATTGTAGTCAAGTAGAGAGGTGATTTTTCCCCCTCCTTTTTAACTTCCTTTTACAGGTTTTCTTTTTTGCTGACTGTGTATTCATAGTGAGTTACAGAGATTACAGATCTTTTGGGGTTTTCCTGTCAGGAACTTTGATCGTGAAGGGAATCGTTGTATGTTTGGGTTGAGTGTCTGTGCTTGTGCACTAATATGTATAAAACTTGAGATATATGTATTTTTGTTCATGTGTGCAAAGATGGGAGAATAAACATGCTTTGTGTATGCATGTGCACATCCACATGTGTGGGTGTGAACATGCATTTTTTTAGCATGCATGTATGTGCATGCGTGTGTATATTTGTGCTGATAGCATGTTGATAGAGAGACCGAGGGATGGGGTGGGCCGATGCTACAATATTTCTTTCTTCCACTACCTTAGTCTTTGGGGCTTTGTTATGCAAATGCACGAAAGAGTAGGATATTCAAAGTGCCAAGATTTCAACTTTTTTTTTCGTTCTTTTTTCAAGAACAAAGTGATGAGGTATTGTGATTGTCCTCAACATTTGGTACTTTCTTGCTAACAAGGCTTTGATTTGTAGAAATCGCATTTGCAACCATCATAATTTGCATATGTAAGATGGTACTTATACTACACGTTACCATTCAGCAGATTTACTATATATATGCAGGATAAATATTGGTTATGTACACCATATTAATTTCTAGCGGGCATTACGACTGTCTACAGTAATGATCGGTTGGTTTACACTGGAGACCTTCATATCTGACAGTGGTCTTGAGTGTTTAACATGAGCGTTATTGGCTACCAGATGACTGACTTAACCTTGCGAGGCTCTGATTTTAAAATACATTTGCATTTTCTCACAGATTTTTGAAACAGTTTTCACTTGATATTACATTCATTCCACTCATGAGCGAGATTGTCCATAACTCACCAGAAGATGAATCTGTTTTCCCACCAGATGTAATTAAATATCATATTTTCACTCAGAAAGTTAAAATAAATTACTTTTTATGTGAGCAGAATCCTTGGAGATCGTGTGCACGTGTTTCGGTGATGAAATAAGCTTAAATGTGGATGTGGCTCCCTACCAGAAAGAATTAAGCGCTGGCAACGAGCCAAGCTGCAGGAAAGAATCAAATCTCACAAAAGTAGCCATTCGACTGTTTATATCCCGCATAATGTCCGGGTAAGAATGTTGGTAATTTGCTTGTTTTGAAACAAGCTCTGTCCCTTAGCATAGGCTCTCCGAAGGCCTCCATGCCCCACTTTTATACGCTCATTATGATCTACATTAATATCTTCAAATATTAATTGGACCCATGAAGCCATATGAGTCGGCACCCTTGCATGTCGGCTCGTCAAGTGCTTGGGCTGAGGTCAGTCTGACATGCCGGCCACAAAAAAAGTTTCCTTGCTAAAACAATGCCATTAACGCCAATCAAGGTGACACTTATGAGCCTTATTAAATTATATGTGATGTTCAGCATCCATTGCGACTGCTCTGCCCATTAATGTAAACCGCTTCTGACCTCTTGGGTTTTTAGCACTGTAATGTAATGTGATTATGAGTCCAGTCTCATAAATAATAAAGAGGGCTAGCAGCATCATTTATGTATTTACATGATGATAATGTGTTGCTCCTTGCTTTGATAGAAATTAAAAAGTAATATGTTTCCATGTCATTATTTAATTTAATTAATTAATTTATTGTTTGAGGAGAAGCCAAGACGTCTATTTTTACTACTTCCTACTTACTGTTTTTTGTGTTTAAGTGTAATTTACAGTGCAGCCTCCACGTTTAAATTGTATTTTAAGTTGAGATTTAGCACTTTTGATTTAATAAAGTCACTCAAAAGTAAGATCGAAGATGTTTTATTGAATGTATTTTGTCATGCCCAAAATGTGTAAAAAAATGGTTGAGTGGAGTTGCATGAAGATATTGAATATTATAGTCCAGGCAACTACACATTGCCCAAAACCCTGTTGAAATGTCTTAAATGTTTTGCACAATTGTGGAAGTGCTCATGTAAGCCCTGTTGAGTTCCCACTCATTTGGGTGGCTCTGCTTGCGCATTTCCTTCCATTTAACCAGTTCTGTTCCAGAGCAGTCGCTTAGCTCATAGTTTCTGAATAAACAAATGGATGAGCGAGTACAGTATCTGTTTGTTTTGTGTATCAGAACGATGCTGCACATTGATCATTATCTTTTATTCTCATCACAAAATCAGCATCCACCGCAAACAGACTCTATAAGGTCTCTCTCAGCCACATTACTTTAGTTTTTTTTTATCTTCCTCTGCCTGTTCATTTGATTCATTAGCATACAGATAGTGCTCTCCAAAGATATGTCACGCTAGAGGTGTTCTCATTGCAAAGCAGCAAGTCTTATAGGTACTCCATATCTGTGACTGTGAGTTGTTTCTATTTTTTCCTCCAGGGATGCTTTGTTCTCTCGTGTGGGAGCGACAGTCACAAATCCTTCATTAAATGGCATTGTCAGCATTTAAACTGGAACCACATTTAATGGCTGCTGACCAGCAACACAGTTAAACTGTAATTAATTTCATTGTGCTTGAATTAGGGATGTTTTTCAAAGCACAAGCCATTCACTTTCATTTAGCTCATTTAGGTCATTTTTCAGGTCTAAATGTGAGGTTTTCTGCATTGTGTGCAGAATTTTGTGAATGGAAAGCAAAATCCTGAGATTATCCATTGTTTTTTATTTCTTCCACCCCCCTCCTCTCCAAAATGCCATAATTTACTTAATTATGTTGTTTCCATGACTATCGTCCATTCGTTCCTTTTTAATTTTCATTTTTTTTTATTTTGACTATTTTGTGAGTATTTAATGTTGCTAGAATTGTTGCTAGAAAATAACAGAATAACTGAAATAACAGAAATCTTGGTTTTTATAAAATATTTATAATGTACAATATATAATAATGAGCATTCTTTAGACCATTTTTGATGTAAATTCTGACTTGGCAAAGAAATGCTGCAATAGTTATGAATTCTTTAGTTTAACATTCTGATAGTGTAAATAAAAACCCTTTTTGACACATTCTTCTCCTTCATTCAAAATAAGATAAAATACTTAAACTGCTGGTCCCTGATGACCAAGCAGGCAAAGGAATATGCAGATAGATTTATTGAACTAGCCATACGTAGCCGTCTTCCTGGTCATGTAATGAAGGAAATATACACGGCGAGTGGTCAGAGAGCTCCCGCGGCTTAATGACAGTGGATATCTCCCAGACAGGCCCTGAAATATTTGCTCGGGAGACTCTCCGAGGGTTTCAATCTCCCACAAATCCATTTATATGTTTGCAGCTGATTTATGGCCTTATTTTAACGGTCTCCTACATGCAAATGCAGGAGGCCGCTTAGAAATATACATAATTTGATTCTCAGGGTCATCCCTCCTGCCTGTCAGAACGCATTCCAGCCAGGGAGAGTGGAGGGACTGGGGGAACTGCTCTTTCCTGAGAGGAGTCAGGAAGTGGCTGGGCGCTGCTACCTGCCCTCGCCCGTCATTAAAAGAAAAAGGCTATAGTCAATGTATATGAAAGATACAACATATAAAACAGAAACGTCTCTAGATTACGTATGTAACCATGGTTCCCCGAGGGAACGAGACACTGCATCGAGATCGCTTTGGGAACGCCTCTGCGTGATCGCGTTCTGAAGCACGTGTCAAATCAGCCCAATGGAGTCGTGAGACGTCACGGGCGGGGTGACGTAAGCACCAGAAAGTATAAAAGTGCATCCGACAGAGTGCAAACCAGCTTCGATGAAGTAGCGCCTGCAGGGATGCCAGGAGTATGGCAAAGAGACGCAGCGTATCGTTCCCTCAGGGAACCATTGTTACATACGTAACCTAGAGACGTTCCCCTTCAGGAGCTCGAGCTGCGTCGAGATCGCTTTGGGAACGAGAATACCCACTGCGCCATACTACCAAGTCCCTGCCTGTGTGTGTATCTTACGAGCACATCACGAAGAGAGAACTTGGGAACCTGGGGTAGATGCCAGGTCTAGGTTGTAAAAGCGGACAAAAGTGTGCAGAGAGGACCAGCCCGCCGCAGCACAAATGTCCTGCAAGGCCACACCCAAGTTGAAAGCCTTGGAGGCCGCCATACTCCTGGTCGAGTGCGCTCTGACCCCCATAGGAGACAGGAGGCCAGAGGACTCGTAAGCTAGTGAGATGGCCTCGACCACCCACCTACTCATGGTCTGCTTGGTCGCCGGAGATCCTTTCTTTGGCGGACCAAAACAAACAAACAGCTGATCTGCCTTACGCCACGGGGCAGCTCTGTGTGCGTAAGCGTCCAGTGCTTGAACTGGACAGAGCAGATGAAGCCTTTCTTGTCCTACTTCCTGGAACGGAGGAGGACAGAATGCTTGAAGTACAATGGGCCCTGGTGAAGAAGTGGGCACCTTAGGGACATACCCCGCCCCCGAAAGCGAACCTTAGGAACTTCCAGTGTTGAGGGAGGATGGAAACATGGAAATAAGCGTCTTTGAGATCTATCGTAACAAACCAGTCCTCGGACCGGATTTGAGATACTATCTGCTTGATCGTGAGCATCTTGAACCGAAGCCGTTTGGTAGCGCGGTTCAGACGACGGAGATCTAAGATCGGACGCAACCCACCCCCCCTCTTCGGAACGATGAAGTAACGGCTGTAGAACCCGGACGCTCTCTCGAGAGGCTGAACACGTTCTATGGCCCCCTTCCTCAAGAGAGTATCTACTTCTTGTTCCATTACCAGAGCCTGCTCGGGGCCCACTAGTGTGGGTATGACCCTGTTGAAATGAGGCGGATGAGAACCGAACTGGATTCTGTAACCTTTCTCTACAATCTGCAGGACCCATTTTGAGCTATTTGGTAGAAGTTTCCACGCTACCAGAAAATCTACTAAGG
>NW_015505280.1:1325182-1344580 GCF_001515645.1 Sinocyclocheilus grahami | reverse complement strand
GAATAACCGACCTGACTGCTGTAGCCTCTTCACTTGAGGGGGCGAGCTCTCCCGTGCCGTACCGTTGCCGGGCGGTAGCTGGGATTTCCACTCGTCGGAGCTCACTGAGCTCTGAAGCAACGAGGATGGCAGGGGTATCAATGAACCTCCATGAGGGCACTGAGGAGGATTGGGCACCGTATACTGAGGTGTTATCGCGGATGACCGGCAGGGAACGACCAACCTGACTGCTGTAGCACCCTCACTCGAGGGGGCGAGCTCTCCCATGCCGTACCGTCGCCGGGCAGCAGCTGGGAATTTCGCTCGTTGGAGCTCACTGAGCCCTGAAGCACCGAGGTGGCAGGGGTATCAATGAACCTCCGTGAGGGCATTGAAGGAATAACCGACCTGACTGCTGTAGCCTCTTCACTTGAGGGGGCGAGCTCTCCCGTGCCGTACCGTTGCCGGGCGGTAGCTGGGATTTCCACTCGTCGGAGCTCACTGAGCTCTGAAGCAACGAGGATGGCAGGGGTATCAATGAACCTCCATGAGGGCACTGAGGAGGATTGGGCACCGTATACTGAGGTGTTATCCTTTCCTCCCCAGATGGGCTGCAATCAAAGAGCTGACAATGGTAGGACCGTTTAGCCGAGGTCCTCTTAGATAAAATAACGGTCCGCAGATCCGTTTTCGGTCTAGAAGACCCCAACCCCTGATCTTCTGTGGAGGGCTGCGGGTTGCAACGCTCTTTTTTTTGAGACTGGTGATATGAGGAGCTTGACAGCTTGGGCTGCTCCCGCTCAGCAGCCCCACCCCTGAGCAGGTCAGGAGCGTCCTGTTTCTAGGCTGGCCAAACGATATTTTATTTTGGCGACTGCACGAATCACACCCCATAATTACTTTTAGGATGAGCGTCCTGTTTCTCGGCTGGCCAAACGATATTTTATTTTGGCTACTGCACGAATCACACATCATACGCGAGGGACTGTGGTGGCGAGTCCACAATCTCCTCTGTCTTGACACTCATCACATTCACCTCCTCGGAGGAAGATAGATGA
Source organism: Sinocyclocheilus grahami (assembly GCF_001515645.1). Classification (NCBI taxonomy): domain Eukaryota; kingdom Metazoa; phylum Chordata; class Actinopteri; order Cypriniformes; family Cyprinidae; genus Sinocyclocheilus; species Sinocyclocheilus grahami. The sequence continues at coordinate 1,343,543 of NW_015505280.1, read as the reverse complement.
AGCGTCTGGCTCTCTCTCTCTCGGGGGTGGGGGGGGAGAAACCGTAGCGAACACTGAGAGAGAGCTGCGGATCTAGCGGGTGAGGACCGAGAAAAGGACGAGCCCGTCTCGGATCCCTCCGCTAAATCCACCTGCGATCCCCACGACAACAGTCTACGCCGTGCCTTGGCAACAGCGGGACCGCTGCCAGCGGGATCGCGAGCCTGGCCGCTCTCATCAAACACAGCCAGGCGAGAGCGGAGCATACACAGCGAGAGTACCTCGCAGTGATGACAATCAGCTCCTCGAAAGCTGACCGTGCATGCTCCGCTCCCAAACAAACGACACACAATTCGTGTGTATTCCCCGCCGCAAGATATCGTGGGCAGGGAGGAACACAGCGTTTGTAATGCTGTTCGCTCGCCATAGACTTTTTCATGATTGTTTTTTTTATATATGCTTGTGCGGACAGACAACAGTAAATAGACAGACACATACACAGAGCGCTACTGAAGAGCAGAAGCTGGTTTGCGCTCTGCCGGCTGCGTTTTTATACTTTCTGGTGCTTACGTCACCCCGCCCGTGACGTCTCGCTACTCCATTGGGCTGATTTGACACGTGCTTCAGAACGCGGTCACGCAGAGGCGTTCCCAAAGTGATCTCGACGCAGCTCGAGTTCCTGAAGGGGAACTTAGGAAACAGTGGCCTCTCTTACACCTGTCCTTTTGTTGTGAATATATGAACAGTGTAATTGTGAAAGAAAAGCTAGAGAAACTGATGCAGTGTTTGTGAGTGATTTTGCCTTTGTCACGTGAAACTACAGATGGAGAACCTGCCATGCGATGGGCTTGTTTACATTCAGACAAAGCTACAGATGGCTGAATTTGCATTATGTGCAGAAACATCATGAAGAGATTGTGATATCAGATCTGAACATGACATGCCAGCAGAAGCCAAACGGCATCCTGATCGATTTCCAGTTTTCCAAGCCCTTTATACGCATCATTATGTTTATTCAGAAACGGGGGAAAAAACTATGCAAAATGCTATTTTAACCTCAATGAAGCATATTAGTCCATCGGTTTGTTATAAGAAATGCACTACTTGCTTCTGCAGGTCATTAAATAACAAATGAAAGGAATTAAGTGTTAGAGAATGGACTGAATCTAAATGTGTCCATATTCTCAGGTCATAGTGGTGTAGCTTCATTAAAGACATCTGTCATGGAATGTGTCATTACAGTTCCACCCCCCTCCCTACCCACCCCCCATATTACGTATAATTCAACTTTTATGCCTTAGAGCATGGGTGTCACTTTTACAGAATTAAGGACTTGCCACTCAAGACTACCAGGGACACCTTCAATATATGTATATATTCAATATAGTCAATATAATTATATAATAATTTATTCATGTTTTTACAAACATTCTGAAAAGTTAAGAACATTCTAGATTATTCAGTCAACTTCTACTGGTTGAAAAGCCTGGCTTTAAATTAATTGTTTACAAAATATGAAAAGTATGTCACCACTGGCTCACCTCATGTTATTCTGACCCTGTATTGTTATAATTATTATTGTATTATTATTACAAAAATCTATGTCCTTCTAAACTGCTGTGATATTCACAGTAGCCCTTAACTCTTCTATTTAGCAGAGAAATCCATTTGGCTGTCCATCAACTTCACCAAAACAAAATCGCCTCAACATATCTAATTGGTGAATCTTTTCAGTGAATCTCTTTTTTTACTCCATTCCTGTTCCTAGGAGAAATTAAGTATTCCATTCGCTGCATAAATTTTCAGGTCTTACTCATACGACACTCGGGGGTGTTGAATTTTTTATGACAAAAACGGTCTAATAATTGTTGAACAGATGTATTGTTGAAGAGTGGGCTCCAACAGACCTCATAAAACAGATTTAACATATTAACCCTGGCTAGCCCTTAAAAGACATGCAAAAAGGAGAAAGAATGAGCACTGAAATGATGCTATGTTAGCATAGTGAAATGGGAAAAAAATGAAATGATCTTCTTTAATGCTATATTCCGATTCCTTAAAGGTTCATTAATTGTTTTGATAGTTAATTTTAAAAGCACATCTACCTAAAGAAATTACAGTTATAATTTTAAACCGCTATTATAGCACTTTAAAAAAATTATTTATGAAACATTTATACATATTAAAAACATTTAGAAGTCAATGATCTGATGCCATTTAGTACCATTTTTAGAGTGAAATACATACCCTTCTTTAAGCATTGATTTTTGTTTTGTCAGTTGTGAAAATCATAGGACTGTGGTCCTATGGTTCATGTTAAGATACTTTTATTGCAGCATTTCTTATTATTTAATTGTTTTCACCATAAAAAATAATTTTTTCTGAAATGGTAAGTCAAACCTTTTTGTCAGAAACAAGTTATTGGTCTTTTTGGCTCAGTGGGACTTGAATTAGGTGGTGTGCCAATGGCAACATTTGAGTTCCTTCATCTAATTTAGGTTTTTTTTTCGTTCCCTGACTTGCTGCATAATTTAAGACTGACCCATGCCTGCGCTGATGGCACTGAAGTTTTGACCCATGGTTTGCTTTAATCAGATTAAAAAATACATGAGTTACATGTCAACTGAACTTCCCTCATGTTTACATAATGGGCATCAGCTCTAAATTATCCCACTTCCGAACTTGACATGCATCAGGAGGCTCTGGGAGGCTTTGAGGGTCTGGATAAACATTATCAAAGGTCATGAATTTAAGTCAACTTATTCCCAACGATGTTAGTCTACTTTCCATCAAGATCCCCCCCCCCAACCTAACCTCTTTAGCATGAGACCTAATTGGCCCTGTCAGTTTTATGATGAAAAAGACTGGAAAATGAGTTAAATTAGTCACAGTATATTTTTATGGCATCTATCTGTTGACTTATGTCAATATACAGCAGCCCACAAAAGTATATGGACTCCTAAGTCACACCTAAAAATTGGATGAATGTTATGTGAGGGTAAAATATGTGTTTTGGAATGGTTTCACTGATCTACCAGTAGGTGGCGACAAGTATTTATGAGTCATTAAATTATTCATTCAACTAATTCATTAATGAACAAAACATGTGACTGCCTTTATGATTGAGTCTTTGAATCATTTAAAACACTGATTAACTCAAGAATGAAACAAGATGAATAACCATTTTGTTTGTTCAGAAACTTTGATTCATTCAGGAACGGCTGTGTTGTTCAGAGATGGAATGGATCCTTGTGCTGTGGATTTGTTTGAAAATAGTGTCTAAAAAGTTACTTTATTGATTTCCTGCTTACCAAAGTGCTATATAAAAGCTTTTACGTTATAGCGTGTCTCACTGTGTTTTTAGCATCATTGCACATGAACACCACGTTTAATGAAGTTCAATGATTTAAAACGCGCCTTCAGAGAGACTGTTGCTTTCTGCACTGCACTGTTAAGATGTGTTTTTATAAGGGAAAACGTGGTCTGTCTGAATGGCAATTTTTCAGCTATGCTGCTCCAGTGATGTCCAAGTGCATATTAGACACATCCTATGACTGTAACACAACCTGTACATTAGTTATATCTACACTCAACTGTATGGTTACAGCACCATTTATTTTCTCCCTTGCAAGCTTCCCTTTGTTACTGGATAAAGCCACTTAACAAATCCCCATTAATTCTGTGTATGGCAGTAAGATATAATTTAGGTAGCTGTTAATTATGTACAGTATGTCATGAATAATTTACTGGTCAAAGACAAATTTAATTAAGTCACTGTTCATTGACAAGGTAGTTGTGTGAACATTGTAATGCTCGTATATTATGCAACACGGAGAGGAGGGACAAGGCTATGAGGACAAGACTTTGTATCTCTGCTCTTTAGGACTTAAGGGATGTTGGTTCACCTAAGTGCTTTAATGTTCTCTGTACTTCTCTGTATTGAAATACCTAGAGTACCTCACGACTCCAGTTATCCATTGCCCTTCACAAACTATTATTCTTTCTGTACTGCTGGTGAAAATATGACTTCTTAAACATCTCTTTTAAAGGGTCTCTTTCACTCTTCTTCTCACTTTCTCAAACAGAAAAGAAAATAGCTGGCTCTGTAAGAGGTAGATGAGTACCAGTCTATCACTTTCTTATTGACTTTGTGGTATTTCCTTAGCTTGCATTGATTAAGGCTTGGTTCAGGGTACTGGAAGCTAATTCAAGGTCGTCGCTTCGAGCCAAACACCATACGCTTTCACTGAGTTTTCATTTGTGAGGGAAAGGCTCTACAAAAGCTTGCTTTTGAACTCTAACTTGGTGCTATGCACTGTAAAAAAAAATCAGTAGAAAAACAGGAAAGGTACTGGTAATTTTCTTCCAGGACATTATCCATTATGTTTACATTAACCCTGAAACACAAAACAATGAAATGCAATATTCAAAATATGAGTGAAACACATGTAAAATATATTATTTCTTATTCTGTGGTCATTTACCGAGTCATTTCAATAGAAACAGGAGTCATTCCAATAGGAATTTGGGTGATCTGGAGTTTTGTGTGAGGGCGAAAAAGTTCCCCCACAGAGATTTCGCTCATGTTCAAGTTGGTCCTGCACCTTTGGATAGTTAGGCTCTATCGTCTATATTTCAAATTCTAGTTTGTACAGCATTATCTTTTCAAAGCTAAGGATTGCACATTTGGTCAGATCATTTTTTTATATATTATATATACTGATACCAAAGCAGATTCAAACACATAACTTTTGAAGGAAAGAGGACTGTCTAAATAAAATTGTCAGTAAAATGAATATTACATACGGAGCTTGCTCAAAAAATTGCTGTAAAGTTTAAAAAATAGATCTAAATGTGCTAATTATATAGTGTACAGTGTTTATATGAATATAGTGTACAGTGTTTATATGAAAAGTCCTGCCATTTATAGAATCATTAGTGAAGCAGTTGTGTTTCCTTATCATATTTCTTCAGTATTGTGTACTGTAAGAGATTTAATGCCAACAGATCTGGATTTATTATGAATTTGACAAAAATAAATAGAGAGAGAGAGAATGCAGCTAATAATAGTTTGAACTTTCTCATACTCATCTAGCAGATTTAACAAAAGTTAAAGCCATAAAATGTGCGATCTGGTGCGTGTGTGATTTCTTTAATTTCTCTGGTTAATTCACATAGCCATTCTCTATACTCCTTGCGTATGAAGAGTACCCCCTAGGAGGAAAAACAATAGACTCTCTTGAGTGGCACCAATTGCCTGGGGGCAGGACTTGCTCCATTAGGATCCCCAAAAGGTATCTAGTGAAACAAAGCCTGAGTCTACAGTTGATTGGCAAACAAAGTAGGCACAGGCACTTAGGAATTCAATTGCATTTTACCCATCACCATTTCTGTTCAACCTAAATTGTGCGCCTGGACTAACAGCTTCTATTAGCTCTAGTGGTGCCTATTCAGGTGCTAATTGAGATGAAACCAGGGTTTGTCAAGGCAATTATAACAAATAGCTGGAAATGGCTGGAGATGGCCTTTGAGCGAGCTAAAACTGTGGAGGGGTATTCATCTTTTATAGCCGTGACATGAGTAATAAGGGGTAAATGTATCACTGTATCACATCTGCACAGATGATATGATATCATTATGATTTTTTTTCATCTTCAAGATACAGAGGGGAAAACTTAATGTTCAAGGGCCTTAGAATGCTGCTTATGAACGTGGCCAGTTCATAACATGACCCTTGGAAGCTGAGGCATGCATGTTTGTATTAGACTACATAAAAAAATGCTCTTAAGCTTGAAACAAGAATTGTAGGAGTAATACATATTACCTGTCAAAAGTTAGGAATCATTAACCTTTTTTGTTTTTGAAAGAAGCCTCTTATGCTCACCAAGGCTACATTTATTTGATTGTAAAATATTATTACAAATTAAAATAGCTCTTTTCTAATATATTTTAAAATGTAATTTATTTCTGTGATGGCAAAGCTGAATTTTCAGCAGCATTACTCCAGTCTTCAGTGTCACATGATCCTTCAGAAATCATCAAAGTTTTTTTTTTCAGCATGGACAAATTCAATTGATTCAACTGAAAAGTGACAGTAAAGACCTTTATAATGTTAAACAAATATTTTATTACAAGTAAATGCTGTTCTTTTAAAAAAATATATTCATCAAATAAACATTTTTCCACAAACTGTTTCCAAATTGATGATAATATGAATCATTACTAATAATACCAATAATAATTAATTAAGCACTATTAGATTGATTCAATCACAGTAGTGCATTCAATTTTAACATAGTCATTTACATTGTAATATTTCACAATATTACTATTTTTACTGTATTTTTTGATCAAATAAATGGAGTCTTGGTGAGCTTAAGAGACTTCTTTCAAAAACATCTGGTAATGTATACTTAAAAACTTTTTTTATTATTAGTAGTAGTTTTATCAATTGCTGGGGAAAATAGGCCAATCAGCAGTGCAGATTAGACCAGATTGTGTGTGCATGTGTGTGCATTTGCCAGAGAGTGAGTGAGAATACCAACGATACTGGTGAGAAATCGAGCAGAACCTCTCACAATACATAAGACGTGGCTCAATTTAGCAACAATCCGTTTCTTCTCAATCTCTGATGCAAGTCTTTACCCAAACTATATAAATAACACTCCCACCTGGACCTTATTCACCACCCAGTGGCATTTATTAGGAAGTCTTCTGTCTCATTTGCATCAGAATTACCTCTTCAGGTACTGGTGTTAAACTCTCAAGCCAGTGATTCCATGGATCACTTAAGCCGAAAGCTTATCAGTGTTATTATAATTTATAAAGGATTTAGGAAATCATATTTTTGAGAATGTTGATCCATAGACCATTCCCGAGGTGTTATTTTCTCACTCCCGTGTTTACCCACTTGGTAGATCGGCATTGTGGAATTTTGCGCTTATCTTTTAGGAAATCCGCTTTCGCCTCAGAGAGAACACTCAGATATTTCCATAAATTACACAGACAAAGTGAGAAATGAAGGTGCTTCACCTGAGGCAACTAAAAAAAGTTTTCTAGAGGTTGCTGAGCACACGTCAGTAAAATCGACTGTCGACTGTGGAAACAAGTCTGATTGTGTCTTTAAGAGCGAACTGATGTGTTGCTTCTAAATCTCTGTTAAGATGTGTGAATGCTTGGTTAGCAAAATTGCAAAGGAGGGAATACAAAGACGTATACTTTGATTGCTTTGAGTATAACTGAAGTAATTGTTTTGTGCACCTCTGGGTTAAAAGAACAAAGCTTGCACTAACTTCCAATGCATAAAACAGCCATTTTTAACCTTAAAGCTGAACCAAGTACTTTTATTGTGTTAAAATACTAAAATACTCTGGGCAAGCAATTTGTAGAATGATGTTGTGGCTCTTTGTTGTTTTCAAAACATTGTTTTGTTTGTTTTAGTCCCTGACCAGATTGACACTGGCTCAACCAATAGTATGAGTTTTAGGGCAGGACCAATTGCAGCGGGGAGCGTTTGGCAAACCTGTTTAAAATATATATATATATATATATATATATATATATATATTATTTTTTTTAATTTTTTTTATTCTATGACCTTTGGTCACATTTAATATTTTTTTAAATTATAAATTAATCCTGTGATTTCTTTATTATGATTTAACTGAAGTCTGCAATTTTAGCAGAAAGTATGTTTACCATGCAGAGGGTAAATGGGATGCGACCCAAAATGAACCCCGAAGTGGCTATGCACTTTAAATGTGTCTTGAGAAGGTACTCTAGTGGATTGGCATCACATGATGTACGTGATTCTCATTTATATAGGACGTGCAAAATGCAGGTTACGGTTCAATTCACATCACGTCACGATTGTGTACATCCTAACATTATGACAGACCGCACATATGAAAAGGAACAAGTATAATTTCTCACAAGCAGCATATGCACCACACATTAACTCTCTGCGAGGAGTGCATCTCCCCGTTCCTCCATCCTAATTTACAGTCTCAATGGACTCTACCTTTCAGAAGGTAGAGTGCCTCTCTACAGTCCACTGTAATGCATATTCCCTTTGTTATAGCGTTAGTGTGAATTCTGACTCAACATGGATTGCCAATTTGTCTTTTTTTTGGGGCATGAGCAATTTAAATGCACTGGCTTTTATGGAAAACATACTAAAATCAAGCATTTTCCACTAAATTGGACATTTTTATGGTTATAATTTTGCCATTCTGATGGCAAGAAATGCTGCCCCAAAGGGATTGTGCCTCTTATCTTTTGTAGCTTTCCGTGATGTCTGGATGACAAGTTTCTTTAATATGCATGGAGAATGGCAATTTTGGGAGACTTTTGTCCTCAGATCTTGATGTGGCAGATGCCAAAGGAATTACCCCCCCAGCACCCCTCCCACTTCTTGGTCCTAATAAAAATGTCAGTGCTCTGGAAACCTGTACTCTATCTAATCATGGTTATAATGAAGTGTGGCTGAAATAAATATCAGGAAAATCTATATAAAATTCTAAACATAGAAATGAGCTTCAGTATCATGTTCAGTTTAATAGGATTTTGAATGAATAATTGTGGAAATGGATAAATAAATATGTAGTCATTTCATTGGATAAAAACACAACCGTCAAATTTCCCATTCAGTTTCTCAGAATAATTCATGAAATAGCTTCTTTTTGTTATATGCAAATACATCAGTAGGTAAAGAGCATGCCTGATTATAGTGTAGAATATGATTCGCCATAAAAAAAAAAATCCATATTCAGAAAAGCAGATTTAGAAACATCTTAGATGGATAAATATTCTCAGAAGTTCTTTGGTGAGAATCTGCTATGATATGATATTGTTGCCATGCAAAATACAAGGAAATGTCAGTGTTAGAAAGTTTAAGGAATGATTTACCCATAATTTTATTTTCTCACCCTCATGTTGTTCAAAACCCATGACTTCTTTCTTCAAACTAACACAAAAGGAGAGAAGTTGAAAATGAAATTAGTTATTGTTATGAAATAAGTTTGCTCTTCATGCAATTACAAAAAAACTGAGACTTCCAAGCTTAAAAAGGAGACAAAGGCACCATAAAAGTGATTCATACAACTTGTGTGATATATTCCTATTCTGAAGCCATACAAGGCCGAAATTTGAGTTGCCATTCACTGAAAATCCCACCATAGTTCTGCTAGGTGCAATCATGAGAAATAGCAGTCATGACTTGGAATATAGTGTACGAGTCATATGGATTGCATTTATGATACATTTATGTCCTTTTTTGAAGCTTGAAAACTTCAGCCTCCATTCATTGTAGCAGCGTGAGAAAAAAGCAACCAGCACAGTCTTCTCCTTTTGTGTTCTCAGAAGAAATAAAGTCATGTTGGTTTGAAAAGATATGTACAAGTGAATGATGGGTGACCTATTCCTTTGTTAATAAGAAACATCTCATACAAATAATTTCCATATAATCTGCTCTTGCTTGACATGCCTACACCTCACAACATTGTGCCACAGAAGGTAATTTCTCCAAGGTCAGCTATCATGTGCTGAAAAAAAAGCCTTTACACTTCCATTCAGTGTGTTATGCATTAGAGCTTCAAGGTTTGGTCCACTGTCAGTATTATGAGAGATGATAAGAGAAGCTCAGTGTGTCAATCAAAGCAGAAAGGAAGTGGGCTGGTGAGGGGTGCAAACTCATTTGCATAGCCCCCTGTTAACTTTATTGGGATGGGCGGGGCAGATGTTTGAAAAGCCCTGCCTCTCAAATACAGCTCCAGACATCGTGCTCGATCTCTGTCCCTTGTCCAAGTTCTCTCGCGAGCGCAATTAAAAATGTATAAGGCTGCAGCGAGGATGGATTAGATGCTGGTCTCCCACGGCTGTTGATATGGAGTGTGAAGCTGTCACAGAGGGGGTTAGAGGGAAAGGTGTGGGCAGGAACCTCATTGGCACCCCCTCCCCCCCACAGAACCCACTCGTCCTGCTTCCAAACGGATTACCCGCATTTGCTTTTATTTACCGATTCTCCCCCAGGTGTCATCCTTCACCTGTCCGATACAGTGAGTAGCCTTTCATCCACCGCTGCCCCTTCCCGGACACTGCCGACTGGTACAACCCCTGCCAACAGCATGCTCACAGCTAATCAATCTCACCCACTTTTTTTCTTTTTAGACCCACCCTCACCAAAGATGCGGACGCATCCCGCAAGATAAAGTATCATTCCATCATGTTGGGTTACTTTAGGTTGAATATTTATCAGTGGTTTTCCCTACATTTTTTTTCCTAACAGGAGGGAGGAGGATAAAAACAACCATACTCCATCACAAACAGGAAGTGAACTGTTGATGTATATCTGAATGTGTCTGTATGGAGTAAGCGTGCAAATATGAAAAAAGGAGTGTGTTAAAAGTAAGACCCTCTTTTGAGTGCCGATACAGTCTTAAATTATTTATTACTGTGCTGTTTCATTTTACTGAGCTTTTTAAGATGTGGCATACTGATGGATTCCAAAATAAACAGCAGAATTGGGCCAAAAAATGCAGACAAACAATTTTAATAATGCTCTTTTTCATTTAAATGGACTGCAGACATAATTTTCCTTGTTAGAAACAGCACTTGTGGGTTCCAATTGGAATATATTGGTCAAATCATCTGAGAAAGCATTATTTATTGTCTTTGAGCTGTTACTCTGCACTCTAGTCTCTCACATTCACAGATTTTCACTGTGTTAAGCTGATCAATGCATTTTTCACCCCCCGTGAGTGCAAGGTTTCTCAGCTGTCAGGTTATGTTATGCCTGATGGGCCAGATATCCTTTGCTCAGAGCACCTGCCTCTTATTCTGGTCACCCAAAGGCCTATTATAATGTCTTTACTGTCAGGATGCAGGTATGATGGGAGTACGTGTGACAGAATGCGTCGATGAGCTTGCTTATCACACATTACTTTTGACTACAGGCAAAGAGGAGAGGCAGAGGAAGTCATGTGGTTTTATACAGTATAGTGCGCTACGAATTTGCTATTGAAAGAGATTTCCTGTTGCAGCAACTGTGTACACGGCGCACAGTCGAAAGCCATTTATGGAATAAAAAGATGGGCAGCACATAATTAATAGCTTTCATTATTTTATTTAATAATAATAATATATAAACACACACACACACACAGCTTTTGAATATTTTATATTATGTATTTTTTAATACATTTAAAATTAATATTTGATGTTTTAATGAAAGCAATTGCCTATAATGTTACTTGTCAAGGTCTTGGTTATACATCCAGGTTTATAGGGAAAACTAAGTACTGTCAGTCATTACAGTCAATCAAATGTGGCTTTACGTTCTTGTCTTACAGGAAGAGGACAGGGACCAGTCGTCCGGATACACGGGGCAGCACAACCTGCTCCAGCCTCAGCTCATTAGCCAGCCCTGCTAAGACGGAGGTGTCTTCTCTTCCAAAGCCTCTGCTTTGACATTCACGCAGTGCTTCCAGTCGATCAGGTCCCAGCTCTGATAAATTTGCATCTCTTTGAATGTGACGCTGGAAAAAAAAAAAAGCAGAGAAAAGAGGGAGGGGAGAAAAAGGGCCCAGCCACTAGATTAAATTTTGCCGTCTAGAAAATGAGAAAAAAGGGCCTCTATCTCCTGGAGTCTACTGGGAAGATCTTTATTCTGATTCTTGTTAGAATTGTTTATCACAGTGACAGAGCAGGCCTGAGCAGAGATAAAGGCAGTGCTCCATCACGCGCCCTGACAGTCGTAGGACATGCAGTGGAATGAAAGAAGCCAGGGAAATATTATTAATAGATGCTGACTTGATTTGCCTCGATTGCACGTCAAGAAGAGGGGGCCATGGCTTGATTGCAGCCTATGAAGTTCTGTCCAAAAGGGAAGCTATTTTTCATTAAGTGATAGAAGTCTTTTTCTTTTTTTGGCTCCCTTTTGCTTTCCAAGGAGCTGATAACTTATGCAGTTTATTCTAACCATGCTGATTTGTGTCAGTGAGAAAAAGAGAAAGAGCGTGAGGGAGGGAGAGAGAGAGAGAGAGAGAGAGAATGGGGCTTATCTTGTCTTTTATAAAATAAACCGCCTTTCCTGGTATAATGTTAGTTTTGGTGCAAGTGAGAAGCTTGCATTCACATTCGACCTGTTCTTGTGATCTACACGCATGCAGCTGCAGTGTGGTTGGGGCAATGCTGTGCAAAAAAAGTAAGCAGTATTGTATGCTCAATATTCGTAGGATTAAAAGCAATTACAACAGTATCAGATATGCATACTCCAATAAAACCAGTTGTGCAAATCCTATTGATTTTGTAATAATAATTCACAGTGGGTATAATACGATTTTAGAAAGATGATATCAATATCATTACAGTTTGCACAGTTTTGTAAAGACACACGGGTGTTTCTTTAACTGTGGGTACTTAAAATACAAAGTCACTAATTATTTAATTTGTCTATGTATCTATCTGTAAAATTTTTCAATTATTTTTGATTATCACAATTATAATGTTGTGTTATAATTATGTTTAAAAACTTTTTGGCAGAAAATGGCATACTTTTTTTGATGTGCTAAAGGGTTAAGTTAGCTAACATGCATCCTAAATACACACAATTAAATATTTTTATACACTGTTTTGCTAATAATTTGCATAATTTTATCAAATTAGAGCTTGATTGGAATGTTGAACTATTATGAATGAAAAATACTGCTCAAAAGCTATACTGTACCTTTTCATTTTCTTCATACATCAATTATTTTTAAAAAAGTAAATTTTTTAAGTTAAAATTGCTAGTTTAATGGAAGTGATGCCACATCTGCAGAGGCGGACAACGTACTCAACTCCATTACTTGAGTGAAAGTACAGATACTGCTGGTCAAATATTACTCCATTACAAGTAAAAGTTGTAAAGACAGATTTTTACTTAAGTAAAAGTACATAAGTACTTGCTTTTAAAAGTACTTAAGTATCAAAAGTAAATTTCCTTTTATTGTCGTACATAATACTTGCAATACTTCTGAAGCAACTTAGAATACATTACACCTGCTGAATACACTGACTAGCTTGTAGTATCTCTGGAATAAAGAGCTTTTAGAATGTTAAAAACCTATGGGGGGGAAAAACATAAATAAATAAATATTTAACACCCCTACCCACCCCCACAAAAGCAGGATGGTAGTGATCTCACACAGTTCTGACAGTGTGTGCACACATCGATGTGTAACCATTCATCCACATTTGAACAGAGTGGACAATGAAATCCTGTAAATACAGAGTGATAAAAAAGAAAGAAAAATCAAACCTGCTTTAAAACCCAGCAACACAACTGTAGCTGTATAACTTTACAACAGCAACACTGCTTTAACAAAAAAGCTAAACAGCAAGACTTATTTGACATCAAAACAAAATTTTTAAAATGCTGTCTAATCGCTCTCGTGGTACTTTGATGTCACACACAGAACAGTCTGTGCAGTGCTGCTTCAGTCCAACACCTTTTGTGTTTTATTAGGAGACGCACAGCAGTTTTTCTGTGGCTTTATGGGTAATATTTTCACGTACACAATTTAGCAAAATCAAAAAATATTGTGTCTAATATATAAGACAAAATATTACCTTCTTATTATTGAATTGTTGTAAATAAATATCACATTTGCAGCTGGTCAGTGTTCAAAAAATGCTGGGAAATCATTTCATGTAGCCCTACAAGAGTGATTACTGATAAACTGTCTGAAAAAAAGAAAGTAAAGTTTTAGAGAAGAAAAAAATCACCCACTGACTTTCAAAGCTGCTATATAATAACGACTTTCTACTTCGAGGATCTTGATAGAAATGTAGTGGAGTGAAAAGTACAATATTTGTCTTTCAAATGTAGTGCAGTTAAAGTTATAAGTTCCCAGAAAAAATAATACTCAAGTAAAGTACTGATACTCAAAAAGTGTACTTAAGTACAATACTCAAGTAAATGTACTTAGTTACTGTCCGCCTCTGCACATCTGTCATACTGTAAATATTCAACTAAATAATTTGCCTACAAATATTAAAAGGTAATAATATTTCCTTCTTGTTTAGATTTTTAGAAACAGAAGTTAGAATTTTTAGAATAAATGTTTATATATTTTTGTGGTGTATTTTCATAATTAAAGATTGAAAGTCAGTGTCTGGGACAAAAGTAAAACTACAATTTCATGGGTAATGCATTTGAAAAGTAGTATAACTATGAAGGCATGGTAAAAAAGTTTAAGATGATTTAATATGACACATAAAGAAAAGAAAAAAGTTAAAACACTTTTAATAAGAATAATAAGAATAAACCCCTGGGACATAATGTGTGTGTAGTTGAAGAAACTCATATATACTGTATATTAAACGTGAGGCAAGAACTTGTGGGGTTGTCTCTAGTGATCTCTTTAATGAGAATGAAAATGTGTTTGACTAGCATGGTGAACACAGGGGCGGAAGGAGAGACAATAGGGGCTTATAATTCATGGGGTTTAGTAGGACGCCGTGGGTTTGTGAGGTGCCACTCTTGCTGTGGCGGGCTGGAACACACACACACCTGTCGTGAGAAACAGAGGAGGTGGTGTTTTTAAGGGTAGACAGATGGAAGTCTAACACAGGGTAAATGAACACTTAAAACCACCCAGCCTTGAGCATTTATTTACTAAAGACAAATCACCTTTAAATCTGCTCCTTTTTGTTTTGTGATCACACTGTAAATGATTTAATATAATATATGTTGTATGTTGCTGTCAATTTGCATTATATTTATATTTAATCATTTAGCAGATGCTTTTATCCAAAGTGACTTACAAATGAGGACAATGTAAGCAATCAAAATCAACAAAAGAGCACTGGTATACAAGTGCTATAACAAGTCTCAGTTAGCTTAACGCAGTACACGTAGGAAGGGTTTTTTAAATAATATAATAAAGAAAAGAAAACGGATAGAATAGAAAAAGAATAGAGCATATTTAATAAAATAATACTGCATTATATTTAACAATGCTACATTTTAAACAGGCAAGAACTCAATATTTCAGTCTTGTTTAAACCTGTAACAAATTATTTTTATGCTTACTATGGTAAGTTGTATATTACTGTAAGTTGGTTGCTATATATTAAAGTACCATACAAATATACTAAGTGATTTTACAGAATTTTTAATTTGGCAATGAAATTTGTTGCCAGCAGGTTGCTGTTGATTTAACTCAAACATTCAAAATTTCATTTTTTTGCTTAGTTATGTTGCGACTCTTTAAGTGCCAAGAAAGAAGTTGATTTGCAAATGTTAGCCTCTGACACACTTCGCTTTCCAATGCTGTGCACATTTACGGTGCTGTTCTATTGGTGCTATTCACTGCATTTTCAAGCTAAACATGCAAATGTATGACACAACAGATTTTATGTTTATATTCCACCTCTCTACCTCATATCACCTAGCGGAGACTTTATATTGTATTTGTCAAAGGTTTTCCTGAAAGGAATCCCTGCCCTTACAAGTTCAGTTTAATGCAGTGCATGATGAAATGCCCATGTAATGTTAACCTGGGTTAACAGCTTCAAATGAGTTAGTAAATTGCTCATACAGAGACAAATGTTGAGTGCTATTCAAGTGGGTCTTTACAAGTGACTTTTCGTCTCTAACATGTTCTCAAGATATGTGAGAATACTGCTAATTATAGCCTTTAGTAACGTAGCATAGCGACTCTCGGCAGTGCTTCACTTGCCACACACTTAAGTAGATCTGTACATTAAGTGGAACAATGGCCGTATAGTTATCAAATGTCTGATTTAATTTCTCTCACACTGTTCCATTGCTGCACATTTGCACCTTAAAGAGGCATATCAGCATATTTTATATTGTAGCAACATTTCCGGTTGTCCGCCCATGTTGACGGCTCTCACACTCAGCCTATTCAAAATGTAGATGAGTTTATTTTTTCATTGGAACAGATTTGGAGAAATTTAGCATTTTATTGCTTTCTCACCAATGGATCCTCAGTGAATGGGTGTCATCAGAATTAGAGTTCAAACAGCTGATAAAAACATCACAATAATCCACACATGTTTGCATTTGTGATCGGAGAAATGACAAACAACAAGTGCTATTTTACACTGCCCAAAATTCGCGTTTGAATCATCAGTGGCAAATCCTTTAAATGAAAACGTACTTACGTGAGTCAGAACTGCCGGCATTTTAGTCAAATGTTACTCTCCCAGGATCAGTAAACAGTCCTCCATAAAATGTGCCGGCAATCCACAGCACTAAGTTGATGTATTCCCTCAGCGACCAGCACAGATCAGCTCTAGGCATGACAAAGCGGATATCGTCCTCTTTTGGAAGACCAAACAAAGTAGTTTCACTTTCACAACGAAAAACACAGCGGCCTATAGCGTGAGCGAAAGCCCCGGCTTAGTGTGAGCTGAGGCCGGGCAAGAGTGAGCTGAGGCGGTGGGATCGAGAATGGCGGTCCCGGCGAAGGAGCGGTGAAAACGGTGAAAGCCGATCCGGTGATCCACAGCACTAAGTTGATGTATTCCCTCAGCGACCAGCACAGATCAGCTCTAGGCATGACGAAGCGGATACCGTCCTCTTTTGGAAGACCAAACAAAGTAGTTTCGCTTTCACAACGAAGCACACAGCGTCTTCACGACATGGCGGCAGCGGCAACAACTACAGCGAGAATAAAAGTTACGCCTTCTTTCTTTGCGTGAACGTTTGGGCGGTGTTATGTAAATCTTCCCACATAATGAGGTAGATGTGTGGGGGCGTGTTCGAACGAGCCGTTTTAGGTAGGTGTGGCTGACTCTTAACTTTTATAAAGAATATCTCTTTGGATTTGAGACTTTAGTCTTTGCAACTTTACAGATTTTCTTTATGCACCAAGAGCTTGTAACACTCCAAAGAGAAAGGAAAAATTTAAATCGCATCATATGACCCCTTTAACATGCTTGGATACAGCACTCTGTGAACAGCCAGCTTCTTTGGCAATGAATGTTTGTGGCTTACCCTCCTTGCGAAGGGTGTCAATGATTGTCTTCTGGACAACTGTCAGATCAGCAGTCTTCCCCATGACTTTTTTAACTTCAAACCTCTTACCATAATATTGCTTTCTTCAGTGAAAAAGCTGTCTCAAATCAGGAAAGAAAACTGGACAGATCAAGCACTGTTTACAAGTGGAAACAATCCAAAACGGTTTTAAACAAATATGTTGATGGATTTTGATGTGAGAGGACAACAGGGGAAGGACCTTTTTTTCCTTTTTTTTTTGGAGGAAGCATTATTATGGATTATGGACTGGTATTTTGACTAGAAGCGACCGTTTGAAGTTAAACTTGTGGATTACTTGCAGTACTTGTGGATTATTGTGATCTTTTTATGAGCTGTTTGGACTCTCATTCTGACGGCACCCATTCACTGCAGAGGAACCATTGGTGAACAAGTGATGTAATGCTAAAGTTTTCCAAATCTGTTTTGATGAAGAAACAAACTCATTTACATGTTGGACGGCCTGAGGATGATTACATTTTCAGCATATTTTAATTTTGGCATAAACTGTTCCATTACAGAATAGATGCTTTTGAACGGTCACTTGGACAGATCCACACTTACTGTCGTTAGCTTTTTTTCTCAATACTATTCTTCATCTAAATGGGTTTCAGGTTGTGTGTATAGCTCTTATCATTCACTTTGGCAGTAAAAATTTTTGTAACACTGTAATACAGTAGTTGTAATACTGCATTTAAATCCTTTTGTTGTAATTTTAATGGTTACAATTTCAACAAGTGTTGCAGCATAGAATGAAAATGAATATATTTTATATTGTGACAACATTTTTTTTTTTGTTACAGTGTGTCGAAGAAAAGATCAGCAGTGTAAGTGAAACTTTTGATGCAATTACCTTGACAAGTAAAGGATTTTATGACAATGTATGATCAATGTAGTTCTTTCACTACAAAAGGGATACTGTGTTCTGACTGATTCCAAGCTTTCAGGAACAAATCGAAATGAATGAGAGCTGCTTGAATGGAAATTGTACTTTCATTTTACTTTCGGAATAGAGAAGAGAACTTTTGGAAAGTAATTAGCCAGCGATTTTCATTCGGAAAGCTGGTATGTTTGTATATATAGTGGGGTTCAAAAGTCCACACTGGGAATCTGTGATATTTTTTTTTTCATGTAACCTGGAAGTTTTAGGATATTATGAACAAAAGAATATTCTGCTGTCATTAAAGCAAAAGAGAGAAATAGCAAATATAAAAAAATATATTAATTTAAAAAGATTAACTTTTCACTTATAATTTGTAAAGTCAAAATTGTATAAAGTGTGTGTGTGTGTGTGTGTGTGTGTATATATATATATATATATATATATATATATATATA
>NW_015505280.1:1316657-1323947 GCF_001515645.1 Sinocyclocheilus grahami | reverse complement strand
CACTCTGTGAACAGCCAGCTTCTTTGGCAATGAATGTTTGTGGCTTACCCTCCTTGCGAAGGGTGTCAATGATTGTCTTCTGGACAACTGTCAGATCAGCAGTCTTCCCCATGACTTTTTTAACTTCAAACCTCTTACCATAATATTGCTTTCTTCAGTGAAAAAGCTGTCTCAAATCAGGAAAGAAAACTGGACAGATCAAGCACTGTTTACAAGTGGAAACAATCCAAAACGGTTTTAAACAAATATGTTGATGGATTTTGATGTGAGAGGACAACAGGGGAAGGACCTTTTTTTCCTTTTTTTTTTGGAGGAAGCATTATTATGGATTATGGACTGGTATTTTGACTAGAAGCGACCGTTTGAAGTTAAACTTGTGGATTACTTGCAGTACTTGTGGATTATTGTGATCTTTTTATGAGCTGTTTGGACTCTCATTCTGACGGCACCCATTCACTGCAGAGGAACCATTGGTGAACAAGTGATGTAATGCTAAAGTTTTCCAAATCTGTTTTGATGAAGAAACAAACTCATTTACATGTTGGACGGCCTGAGGATGATTACATTTTCAGCATATTTTAATTTTGGCATAAACTGTTCCATTACAGAATAGATGCTTTTGAACGGTCACTTGGACAGATCCACACTTACTGTCGTTAGCTTTTTTTCTCAATACTATTCTTCATCTAAATGGGTTTCAGGTTGTGTGTATAGCTCTTATCATTCACTTTGGCAGTAAAAATTTTTGTAAC
This sequence comes from Sinocyclocheilus grahami, assembly GCF_001515645.1. NCBI lineage: Eukaryota > Metazoa > Chordata > Actinopteri > Cypriniformes > Cyprinidae > Sinocyclocheilus > Sinocyclocheilus grahami. The sequence continues at coordinate 1,323,195 of NW_015505280.1, read as the reverse complement.
ACTGTAATACAGTAGTTGTAATACTGCATTTAAATCCTTTTGTTGTAATTTTAATGGTTACAATTTCAACAAGTGTTGCAGCATAGAATGAAAATGAATATATTTTATATTGTGACAACAATGTTTTTTTTTGTTTTTTTGTTTTAGTGTTTCGAAGAAAAGATCACCACTGTAAGTGAAACTTTTGAGGCACTTACCTTGACAAGTAAGTGATTTTATGACAATGTATGATCAATGTAGTTCTTTCACTACAAAAGGGATACTGTGTTCTGACTGATTCCAAGCTTTCAGGAACAAATCGAAATGAATGAGAGCTGCTTGAATGGAAATTGTACTTTCATTTTACTTTCGGAATAGAGAAGAGAACTTTTGGAAAGTAATTAGCCAGCGATTTTCATTCGGAAAGCTGGTATGTTTGTATATATAGTGGGGTTCAAAAGTCCACACTGGGAATCTGTGATATTTTTTTTTTCATGTAACCTGGAAGTTTTAGGATATTATGAACAAAAGAATATTCTGCTGTCATTAAAGCAAAAGAGAGAAATAGCAAATATAAAAAAATATATTAATTTAAAAAGATTAACTTTTCACTTATAATTTGTAAAGTCAAAATTGTATAAAGTGTGTGTGTGTGTGTGTGTGTGTGTATATATATATATATATATATATATATATATATATATACACATATACAATTACAAATTGACATTTCACCAGCACTGTACATTCATTAAAAAAAGTATTTATATCATACATCCTGATATATACTTGAAAAATGGTCTGAAATATCTCCTTGATGATTTGTATATGGTGTTCACAAGTTTTGCAAGGTATATTGTAAATTGTAAATCAATTTCTACATAATTAATTTACTGTTGTCAAGGAACACGTCTTGACCTAATGGATAGTTAAACATGAAAAAGACACAGGGGAGGGGAGCGAGTGAAAACGAGAGTAAGAGAGAGAGAGAGAGAGACTATAAGAAAGTATACGAGCTGTGCATGCTTGATGAATCACAGCGGGGAAGATTTTATCCATGTTATACGCTGCCATTTTATCAATGTAGCAATCAGTAGGCTAATAGTCATATAATGTAACAACGCTGGAAATAGTCCATGATTTAAAAACCCATTCCTGACAATCGTGTATAACCATGTTTTGGATTACTATGCAGGTTGAGAGTTGATCAGAATCTGTCAGACCTTTATCTGATCATAACTTGTTTTTACATGGAAAAGAAAGGTAGAATATTTATTTGTCTTCATTCAGATGAATCTGAAATAACTGAAATTCCCACTGAAATAAAAGAGAAAGCATGCCTACATTGCAACATAAAGAGCATGCTTTTAAAGCCATGAAATGTCATTTGGAATTTAAAATCTTAAGAGTACCAAATATATGTAACATCGTACAGTCGTTGTAAACAATGTATATGCTTGTACAAAAAGTTTTTGTTTTTTTGGGGGCAACTAGGCCAATTTTGTGCTGGCCTTGGATAAAAATCTCTCTCTGGAAAATGTATGGTATTAGATATGAAGCAATGAAATGTAGAGTAATACAAAGCTGAAAGAATTCAAAGCTGAAACAATGCACCAGTGAAATAGTCTCTAATCATGTAAATGACACCCAGGCCATATGAAAAACACCTCCACTGTTAATAACAGTGTGTTAAAGACCAGTGTCACTGATATCACGTGCAAACAGTATGAGGAAAGAATGAGCACTATTTATTCCAACCACAAATGTCATCTCTCTGATCTCTCGTACATTTGAGTTTGCCCTCAAATATACAAATGTGTGCTCATGGGGACTCTTTTTAACAGAAAGCTCACATAGAACCGTTGAGACTTTTGTGTGTGATATTTTAGCATCTTATTCACTATCTGTGCTGGTGCACAATATGTCAATACACTTTTTTTTTTTAAAGATATGACTACTTTTTAATTAGCAAAGACATTATATAATGGAAGCTTGTTTCTGCCAAGTGATAAAAAAATTAAAAAGATAATTGTGACTTTTTATCTCACAATTTGGATTTTTTTTTTCTTGCAATTCTGAGTTTAAATATCACAATTAAGATTTTTTTTCCCTCTCAATTCTGAATTCAGAAAACAAAAAGTCTGAATTGTGATATATAAACTAACTAAGAATTGCGAGAACCAGTCGCAATTACCTTTTTTATTTGTTTATCCTGTTGTGGAAATGGGCTTTCATGATATATTGATCAAATGTGACACTAGAGATATTTATAATGATATAATATACTGTATATTATACAACAACTACAAAATATTTCTATTTCAAATAAGTTCTGTCCTTTTGAATTTTCAATTCGTAAAAGAATCCCGAAAAAAACAAAAACAAAAAAAATCTATCACGGTTTCCAGAAAACTTTTCAACATTGATAATGATAATACAAAATGTTTCTTGAGCAGCAAATCAGCATAATAGAATGATTTCTGAAGGAACATTGTATAACCATGTTTTGGATTACTATGCAGGTTGAGAGTTGATCAGAATCTGTCAGACCTTTATCTGATCATAACTTGTTTTTACATGGAAAAGAAAGGTAGAATATTTATTTGTCTTCATTCAGATGAATCTGAAATAACTGAAATTCCCACTGAAATAAAAGAGAAAGCATGCCTACATTGCAACATAAAGAGCATGCTTTTAAAGCCATGAAATGTCATTTGGAATTTAAAATCTTAAGAGTACCAAATATATGTAACATCGTACAGTCGTTGTAAACAATGTATATGCTTGTACAAAAAGTTTTTGTTTTTTTGGGGGCAACTAGGCCAATTTTGTGCTGGCCTTGGATAAAAATCTCTCTCTGGAAAATGTATGGTATTAGATATGAAGCAATGAAATGTAGAGTAATACAAAGCTGAAAGAATTCAAAGCTGAAACAATGCACCAGTGAAATAGTCTCTAATCATGTAAATGACACCCAGGCCATATGAAAAACACCTCCACTGTTAATAACAGTGTGTTAAAGACCAGTGTCACTGATATCACGTGCAAACAGTATGAGGAAAGAATGAGCACTATTTATTCCAACCACAAATGTCATCTCTCTGATCTCTCGTACATTTGAGTTTGCCCTCAAATATACAAATGTGTGCTCATGGGGACTCTTTTTAACAGAAAGCTCACATAGAACCGTTGAGACTTTTGTGTGTGATATTTTAGCATCTTATTCACTATCTGTGCTGGTGCACAATATGTCAATACACTTTTTTTTTTTAAAGATATGACTACTTTTTAATTAGCAAAGACATTATATAATGGAAGCTTGTTTCTGCCAAGTGATAAAAAAATTAAAAAGATAATTGTGACTTTTTATCTCACAATTTGGATTTTTTTTTTCTTGCAATTCTGAGTTTAAATATCACAATTAAGATTTTTTTTCCCTCTCAATTCTGAATTCAGAAAACAAAAAGTCTGAATTGTGATATATAAACTAACTAAGAATTGCGAGAACCAGTCGCAATTACCTTTTTTATTTGTTTATCCTGTTGTGGAAATGGGCTTTCATGATATATTGATCAAATGTGACACTAGAGATATTTATAATGATATAATATACTGTATATTATACAACAACTACAAAATATTTCTATTTCAAATAAGTTCTGTCCTTTTGAATTTTCAATTCGTAAAAGAATCCCGAAAAAAACAAAAACAAAAAAAATCTATCACGGTTTCCAGAAAACTTTTCAACATTGATAATGATAATACAAAATGTTTCTTGAGCAGCAAATCAGCATAATAGAATGATTTCTGAAGGAACATGTGACACTGAAGACTGAAGTAATGGCTGCTGAAAATTCAGCTTTTGCCAATACAGTAATAAATTACATTTGAAATTATATTCAAATAGAAAACATTTTAAATTGTATTAATATTTCACAATATTACTGTTTTTATTGTATCTAACAAATTAATAAAAAAATTTTAACAACCCCAAACTTTTGAATATATATGATGATGGTAAATCTCATACAGAACAAACACGTGCTTGCTTTTAAATGTCTCTTCTGTTTTGATTGATGAATTACTTGAAAATATATTGTTTTATACTTTGATGCTGAGGATCTTGATTGAGGCCAGTGGAATAGCCCTGAATGACCGTCGTTAGACTCCTCAGTCTCTGTCTGTCAATGTTGGTAATGTTAAAACAACTGTGGCATCCAGTTCTGCCATGTCTCCCTCCTTTTTCTTTGTGTGTTTGAAGTGCTATAAACAAAGGGGAGTCCACATCACTTGTATAATAGCCCACAGTGTTACAAAGGGCCCAATACGTTATCTTGACAGCGGAGGGAGAATCTTTTTGTCTGAGTAGTGTACTGTTGTCAAGCACACACTGCCTCAAAGTAACCGCTCCGCTCTGCGGGAAAGCTGCTTCTTCCTCTGCTGTATTACATGCCTGCTGCCATGCGCAGGACACGTATATCAGGTGAAATAGCCATCTCTACCTGAGTCCTTTAGTATGATTTGCCCCATACCTTTAGAAACAATCTCTCGCAAATATTGTACACTCTGTATGACATGAGACTGTGGTGTATCTTTGGCTGAATTCCACGTCCACGAGACATGCTATTGCTATTAGAGCAGATATGTCCTATTTTATTTTTATTTTTTTCTCACACTTTTTGTGATGATGGTCATATTCGCACAGATTGTGATCCTGGTTAACTTGTCCCAATATAAACAGGTGATAAAGTGATTTCAGGCCAAACCAAGAGGTCAAAATATGATTGAAATTGCTAACATTTTAAATCCAGTGGCCACAAGAGTTATTGCTTTTATAAATGGATAAGACAAGTGATTTGATAGAATTATGATTGTATTGGACATTACCAGGCGCCAATGACCAGTAAGAGGATTTTGACATTGCATGAACCTGTGACCATCTCTAGAGATTAATATAGACAGGGTGATTGCTGTATGCCATAACACATGGATAGTTGACACATAACATGTCCATGCCCTCTAAAATGTAGTATAAGGCAAAGTTTTACATTATCTTACATGATCTTTTATTTAGGTACATCATTTAATGTTTTAATTTTTTAATTATTTATTATTTATGTTTAGACTGGATAACAGTCATAGTCATAATCATATTTCAGCAACTGTATTTTATCCTGTTACTGGCCTATCCACTAGGGGAGCCATACTCCTCAGTTAAGATCTTTACTGTACAAACCCCTTCACAGGGCATTCATGTTAAAATCATAATTCAGTACTAATCAGAGGACAACAGTTCACAAGTCAGTTTCAGTTCACAATCTGTAGTGCTCAAAATTCATATTCAAATTAATCATATATGCTGTCAGTCCTTTTGTCATAACACCACAGTTCAAGCAAAGCTTAATTTTTCTTTCTTTTTTTCAGTTCTAACAAAAGTAAAATGATAATAATTATTTTGTTAATGCATTTTTAATTTACTTTAAATGTATTTTTAAGAAAATTTCCTCAATCTTCTAGTGTAAGGGGAAAAAAACAATAATTTGTAGTCTATAATTAAATAATTAATTAAAATAATCAGATAATCATACATGCAACAAGAATGTTTTAAAATGGCTTTTTAAGTCCTGCTGTGTGATTCTGTCTTTCATCACTCCTCTTCTCTTCTCTTCTGTTCAATCTAATGTTGTTCTAAACATGAGAATTCATCCATTCAAGCATTAAATGCTGGTGCGAAGAAAGCAGGCAGAAGAGAATACGGCCCTCTCTGCATGCTCTTCAAGACGCAAACTGACAAAAGAGGGCAGTATGATGACATTGACAAAGTGGACAAAATTGTATTCTTTGATTCCTCGCCGGTCGCTGGAGTTGCTCTCTCTGTTTGTGTTTGTGAGTGTGTATGTGTCTGTATAAGCAGGGTGTTTTGTTTAATCATTGAATGTCGATGAAAAGAACTGAAATGAAAAGTGAACACTTCGAAAGATGAGCGGCAAAATCAAGGACTTACTTTATGTTGTTATTCATAGTGTATAGCCAAGATCAAATGTTTACTGAACACGGAGATAACAGCACACCTTCCAAATTTAGCTGCTGTCAGCATCACCTACATTTTGTGTGTTTTACACACAAATGTGAAACGTCAAAATTAAAATCAAAATATAACACCTGTAGGTAAACAGATTGCCTTCATGAATTGAAATGATGTGCAGTGAATCAAACCTAAGAGTGAAAAGTTTTTTTTTTTTTTTCATTTAACGGAATTATGAAGTGATACATGCACACCATTCAGAAGTTTGGTAAGATTTTATTTTTATTTTTTTAAGTTGAGTGTTTTTAATGAAATTTTATTACAGTTTAAAATGTTTTCTATTTGAATATATTTTAAATTGTAATTTATTCATGTGATGGCAAAGCTGAATTTTCAGTAGTCATTACTCCAGTCTTCAGGGTCACATGATCCTTCAGAAATCATTCTACTATTCTGATTTGCTGCTCAAGAAACATTTCTTATTGTCATTGTTGAAAACAGTGAATATTTTTGTGAACTGTGATACTTCCCACC
>NW_015505280.1:1307714-1316473 GCF_001515645.1 Sinocyclocheilus grahami | reverse complement strand
GAGATGTGATACTTCCCCCCCCCCCCCCCCCCAGAATTCCAGGATTTGTCTTCGCTGTCCCTTTAATGCAACTTTCATGAATACAATTAATAATTTATAAAAAAAATAATTATACTGAGCTTTTGAACAGTACTGTATATATTGTTGTTTTGTAAAGACGTTTATATGTAGAGACAATTTATATTTGTCTACAAAACAAACTTCAAGCATTTAAGCATAATGCACACTTGTGACAACTTGCCCCATTTAAATCTCTGGCCCAACCAGAGATTTATGGAAATGTTCTTGATCATTAGTGTTAATTTGTTTACCGAACTGCAAAAAAGACTGCAAAAAATGGTTTTGCAACCATTTTAAACTAGATGTTTAACCACTGCTAGAGAAAACAAGCATGAGTGTAATTAATCTGTTGACTTCCGAATTTGTCAAGTTATTGAGTCCTTGTGGCAACTTCCCTCTGTGATATCTGTACATGGTTTGGAACAGCTTATATGATATGTTCAGGAATATTCTCCCTGCTCTCTCGCTGTTTCTCTCTACGAGTAAGTAACTGGTGTTATATGGCAACGATATTGTGATTGGAGGTTGTTGCCAGAGCTTAACGCCAGCTCTCTCTCATGGTGCCAAACATTCTTCAGATTTCATTAGGTGAAAGCGCATTCGCAAATGGCGTATTATGTCACGTAGGATGTGATTTCTGCTCTGATTATGTTATGATCCATCAGGAATCCACACGATCGAATGCCAAATCTCAATGATGCAGCATTTTCCAATCAAAATAAAATATGTTCAGGCCATCAGGGGGTTCTCCTTGTCCTGGATGCATCACACACACCTATAGATTTCTCTTTTGCTCAGTCATTCTCTTTCTGTACCAGCGAGTACTGACACTTTGACCTGGCAGAAAGACGTATGAAAGACTGTCTGACATCTGACATACACACACACATTCCACTCCTCTTTTAAGTTATGTCTGGTGCGAATAATATAATAAATAAATGTACTCAGTTTATTTCCTGCTGATGCTTCAGGGTTCATGGCAATTGCTTGCAGATACTTGGTTTTGCAATGAGAAGAAGAGTTTGCAAAACTGAACGACTGCAAGGACCATGACATTTTGTGCATTCGAGTCAATGACATGATGCTCATCTGTTTATTAAAAAAAAATAAAATTGTATGATTAAAATGTCCATTTTTGAATTTTTATGAAGCTTTTATGAATTATTCATTCATGATGTTTGTAAAAAAAATACTTTTACCTTGAAAATATATTTAAAAACTTTTAGGGAAATAATGATGGTACTCTTACATCTATTCAAGGTGTGCGGAAAATTGTATACCATTTTCAAGAAAAGTTTCCACTTAATGACTCTATAGAGTCAGTGAAGTGAAACCATTCATGAAAATGGCATAAAAGTGTTTTGAAATCATTAGTAACTAAGATGAATACAAAGAGCAGATTTCTGAAAATTGTCTCAGCTAGACTTTTCCTACATTTTAATAATTTCCTACATTCAAATAATACTTTATCATGGACATACTTGTACATGAACCATTTATCTGTTAGTTATGTTTGTTAATTATTTAGATTTCACATTATTACCTATTCATGACAACTGAATGTTGAATTGGCTTTTTGATGTTGATTATCATCACACACAAGAGAGGATGTAAAATAGATATGAATTTCACTTACAGTACATTTATGCAATATGCATTTCACCATATCTCTTTAGTCTGAAAGGGTTTTTAGTGCAAACGTTCAGCGGAACCTGGGAGGAGGCCTGAGGTAATACATCACATTGCTCTTAAAGTAGCCATCAACCAGTGGGCGAGGGGCAAATTAACCAATGTTCGTTGTCCATGAACAGGGACTCACTTTCATCCCGACCCTAAAAAGCTTCGTAAAGTGAATCAGCTTAATTGAATTCTGTAGTTCCGCTTTTCTGAGGCCCAAAAGAGAGAATGTGAATTTTGTGTTGATGCAAAGCCCAAATGATTTTTGCTCCATTTTCTGTGGCTGAGTTATTTATCTTTTTTTTTCCAGAAACGTATCTTAGTAAAGGGGATTTCAGAAATCATAATCCGACTTACGTTAAGAGTATTCTTTCTCTAATTCATGAAATATACGAACACTCTATATCTTCAATTAAGAGGATTGAAAGATAAGTGTGGGAATGGGAATTGACTGGAAATTGGATGTTTTGGGGCTAATCTGCAGTTTGCGAGCAGGTTGAGGACTATGAAACAGATTATGAGAGCCCATATCGTAGATATCACATACCTGGAGTGCTGTGTTTGTATGTGCGTCTCTTTCGTGATGATATAGGACATGGAATGTGCTGATGTGATTCAAATTATTCCCACAAATTAACATAAACAAGCAAATGAGGATTTAATTAATTGCAAAATGCATTTTGATTAAATACTCAAAACGTCATGATTCTGATCTTTACAAAACTTTTAATTAATTTTGCTAGTTAAACCTCATCAACACTTCCAATGGAGCTTAATTAGAATCTAGCCTCCCTCTTATAATTTAAAGCAGGGAAATCAAAAATTAACCATTGTTATCACATATGTAATGCTACCAGTAAGAAAGATGGAGTCGTTGATAAATTAGCAGGGTCCTGATTTTCGCTTGCCTGTGAAATAATAGTGCTAATTGGCAGATACTCCAATATTGATTAAATGAGGCACACAACACTCATTTCATTAACTCATTCTGATACCATAATTCAGATCACTCTCTTTGTGTATCTCATCGCCTCAGGATTATCAATTCAATAAGACCCAAGAATGGAAACTAATGGCCAAAATAAACATCCAAATTAAGCTCTGATGATCACTTCAAAAGGACCCTTCCCGCTTGCTGTTTTCCTACACGGCGAGTTCACGAAAAGTTGGAAATAATTGCACACCGCAAGTTTCCCACAGTACAGTCCGCGTTTCTTTCTTTGGGTGTGTCAACTTTGCGCTGGAAGAGCGGGTTAATATTAAAATGTGTGCACCTGAGTTGTGGCTGCTGTCAGGGTATCTCACCTTTCATCATGCTGGGAGCAGGTAACGCTAAGATTTTTAAGATTGACTTTTCAAAGCCTGCAAACTTTCCTCCTCTCCAGTGGAAGTCCACTAAAGAGTCTAAGGAGGCTTACAGGGGATAATTCTTTCCGAGGTGCTAGAGGTGAGATAACCAATTACACATGATCACTTTTGACTTCTCTAATCTCCAGCCTGTATCGCTGGATTTCACTCATATGAACCGGCAAGCCTCGTCCCTCTCAAATCAGACATCTCAGCCTTTGTTATTCTAATATTCCAGCTTGACTTCAGCACTTCAGTCAAACAGCTAAGTACCATCCCAGTGGGCATGGGCTTCTCTGGCTCCAAGAGAAATTTGACCTGTGGCTCTGAATTACGGCATTCTTAGCTCCAACTCTTGTCCATAATACAAAATCAGCAGTTCACTCAACTGGTTAAAATGAGTCAGTATGGTTGAAATTAATATGGAATTCTGTATCTCTGCTCAGTCATTTGGTTTTATTTTGCAGTGATATCTAAAGTCATTATCATTTTACCATTCAGCAATATTTGACTTCATGTTTTGCTCTCTTCAAAATACCAATGTCTTCTTCCAGCGCTTGTTTCCTTTTCACATACGGTGTGTAAGAATGCAATCTCTGTGTTTGCTTGAATGGTGAACCCTGAGGCAGTCCAAATCTGAGAGTACTATTTCATGTAAAAGTGGCTATTCCCTGTTTTTATTTATTTCATTTTCCTCCTGTTGTTTTACATGCAACTTTGTTTTTTTTATTTTTTTTTCAAAGCCATTTAGACACCAGGAAGGCTAGATTTATATAAAAACCACTGAGGTTGACGCTTTAGAAAGGTGCCGGTCATCTCGAGTGATGACAGTTGAAAAGATAAAATGTTAAAATACTTATGTTCAACTCATATCAAATCTATATGTAGCTAATATGGACATTTTGCTTATTTCTGGTAGCTCTTCTCAATCTAACTATAGGTTATATTGAGGATTTTACCAACTTTTATACACATTACTAATATACAGAATGTTTAATACCTGTAACGTGACCATTTTATGTTCTGTGTCATTTAGGTAAAGCAGACTTTGAAGCAAAATGAGTGACCACCTCTCCAGCTACATCTTGCAATTAGAGATTTTTAAGAGAATCTTGGCCCACTGAAGGTGAGGTTGCCCTCTTGTCACAAACACCCATGGACTTCATGGAGCATTTGATCTGCAGCGGAAAATTTGATGTAATGTAAAAAGCTTCTGAAAACTCTTCCTGTTAATACTTGCTCACAGGAAGTGGCTAGAATGTTGTGACAAAATAGCACAAATTTTACCAAAAAAAAAAAAAAGTCTGAAATGAAACACTGTGGGTGGCGTTACTACATTGGTTTTTGGGCTGTCTGATGACGTCAAAATCGCCTTTTGAAGCGGTTACGAATACTTGTTTTTCACAGTTTGTGTTGTAGATGTTCAGAACACTGTGGGATTTCATGAGTCACAGAGCCAGTTGCAGAGTTGTCAAGATTAGACATAGGTAGGTTGTTGTCTAAATATGTGCTAGTATAGATGGCCTAGATTTGCAAGATATGGCTATTCAAAATCACTTCCCAAAAGTGAATGAGTAGCCCATGCTGGATGAGTCGTCAACAGAGAAACTACGGAGAAAAATGGAGGGAAAAAGTTTTTTGGGTTCAGATTGTGTAGTTACACCATCTACCAGCAGGGACTAAATGCCAAACAAAACAAAACAAACCAGCCAACCAGTATTTCTCCATTAGTCGCTTCTGGTAGTTGCTGTAACTACACAGTCTGAACTCAAAAAATTTTTTTCCACAGTTTACTTAAAATTAGATTTGCATCCTGATTTGATTTGAAGATAAAGGTGTTAGCTAACACAACATCAAAACGTTACCATAGTTTACCTGTAATATTGAGTTAATACATATAAAATCACAAACCAACACATTACCTCCTGTAAAAGATTGTCCAAATTCTTTGGGAATTTAAATCTAGGAATTTTTTTATAACCGAGACTGCAATGTTGTGGCATCTTGGAAAACTCATTGATTTTTTGTGATTATTGACAGTTCCAAGATGGTGGACACATCAAAGTGTCTGGAGCGGTTGAATGTGGCGTCTACCTATATATCTATGGTTATCATAACATCAGTTCCAGGATGATGTCACATGGCATGTACAGCTCCTGTGATTGACTCAAAAAGTTCTATGGTTCCAATTTTCATTGAGTCATGCACCAGCCATCCACTCCCAATGAGATCGCTTTCTCCAGATATTGACCTTGGTAGTTTTGTGATTATGGCTAAATCCATTAAGTTAGGTGTGAAAGGGAAAACCAAGGGAAGGAAAATAAAAACAAAAATACATCTTGTGCAACTGTTCTTTTGGCATCTGGGTGACAGCTGTCAAGAATCAACACCCTAGATTCATTGTCATAGAACAAAGATTGCAACACTGCTGAATTAGCACCATGCACATCTCAGGCACAGAACGTTAACCAGAATTCAAATGAACGAAAAAAAGACTCAGACAGGCAGGGAAAGAAACAGTTAGAGAGAGAGAGACCGATTTTACCACATTTTCACACAGGCACACGGAACACCCACAACCTTCTGCTCACACTATTTTTAATCAAGCTTCCAACAGCAGTTATGGAAGTATTGTAACACTCCAACGCAATAACTTTTCTTTTTGGGATCTGCAGCAATCCGCGTTCCTCTCCTCTTCTGTCGTTTGTTCCTTACTTTATTTTCCCTTCATATGCAAACTGCTATGACCACAAAAGTTATGAGCTAGTATATGACTAAATAGGACACAGAGACTTGAGAAATGTCTGTGGTTTGTGGCTTGGAGGAGGTGTGTGAGGTTAGAGATGGAGTGTGTGTGTGTGTGTGTGGATAGTAGAATTTGTGTCCCGGCTTGAAGAGGGAGTTGTGCTTTTAATCAGACACAGATAATAGCTGCCATACGCCCCTGTCGATCTCATTCCATGGACTCCTTTTTTCTCACACGGCACTCAAAAACTTTGTTGGCCAAGCAGCAGCTGCTCTTTTTCTCAATATTTAACACATTTTTATAATGGATATATGGAACTAATCCCCCGACAAGCCTTTGATTGGCTGGCTCTGTAATACTTATAGCCAAAGTTTGTTTTAAGTGGAATAGAAGAAATTCAATCTGTGCATTTGCTGCAGCCGCCGCGGCCCCTGATATATTTGAAGTCTGCAAGGACTCGCACCGCCAGGGGTGTGTGTGCACTGTAAGGTTGGATTGAAATTGAACTGTGCAATAAAGACGTTCCATTATGTAATACCAGTTAGCGGCGTGTTCCCAAATTGATTATGCTCTCCGGCTGTTAATTAAGTTATTGTATTCCACTTAATTTGCTGATACTAAATTAGACTTTGACTCTTTGAAGCACATATAGGGTTTGGCAGGGTATGTGAATGAACTTAATGCGTAAGGACTGAAAGGGGGGTAAAGGAGCAATCAGCCGTATGCTGGATGTCTGGAAGTCTCCAAGCGATGCCTATAAATGTTGACTTCATTAATGATATCTCACAAACTGCTGCAGAGAGTCATATACCTTTACAAAAGGAGAAAAGCAATTAGGAATACTTTCATCGAGATAAAAGAAGGATTATTGCAATTTGCTCTCGAAGCTCTGAGCCTCTGTGTATTCAAAGGCCTTTCGCAAAGAACCGTGGCATACAACTGTTCTTAAAGGGATAGTTTGTTTTTATTCCGAAAATAAAACGTTGAGGGAACGAGACGCTGCATCGGAGGACGCTTCGGGAACGCCCTTGTGCATGACTGGCTCTGAACCACGTGTGTAATCAGTCCAATGGATGGGCGAGACGTCACGGGCGGGGTGACGTAGCAACCAGGAAGCTTAAAAGCACGTGCGGTGCCAGTCTTCCAGCTTCTAGGAGTGAAGCAAGCGCTGGCAGAGATGCCGAAAGTATGGCCCCGAGACGCAGCATCTCATTCCCTCGAGGAACCATGGTTACATGTGTAATGAGTTGAGAAAATGCCATTTATGAGTTTACTGAAAACAGTGACCCTCCCAATATATGTGTATTTATGTATACCTGTTGTTTTTATTTTACAAAATTTGAACTTTTCTAATTAAGGTAGAACAGTATATCTTTGTGGCATTGCTCCGCCATGCCAATAGATGGCGCATCGGGCATTAGTGAAAGACGTGAGAGATTTACTTCCCCTTGGTCGGCGGGCTCAGTAATAAACTGACTGCCGCTGTGGAAAGACGTAACTTCTGTCCTCTCGTGTTTTTCACAGGTATGAATATATTTCATTAACATGTTCATTTCATTGTACTTGAGTAAATCGAAATGTGTAATACAAAGAGTTGAGTGAGTTTTGAAGTGTATCTAAAAAAAGTGTTTTAATCCACTGATGATTATAAAAACAGCTAAAAAGTTAGGTTAATCGTGTTTCATGCATGATTAGTTGACTGAGATTAGACAAATAATTTATCAGACTGAAATATTATGTTTTTGCCATGTGTTATATTGTTTGAGTGGTTTAAGAATTACGTTTCTCCGTGTATGTCGTATTCTCGGCTCAGTCGCCATTTTGAGTGTTCAGCACGTGCGTTGTTTCAGTGTGTGCGTGTGCACGAGTTAAATGGAAAACGAGAAAATAATTCTATCAAATTAATATTTCAAGTGCAATGAAATCTAAGGTATTTTTCTTTGTGAAATCTGGTCTTTAAGACTTTCTGGCATCTTGATAATTGGTGTTTGCATTTTTGAAAAGGTATATTTTGCATACTCGTATCAAGTGTACTAATGGATTTGTTGTTTGTTTAAATTGTATTTCACAAAATGCACTTTGAGAGGGAGTTTTGAAACGTTTAATTGTGTTAATGTTGAAAGAAAAATTATTGGAGTAATAAACTGACTGCCGCTGTGGAAAGACGTAACTTCTGTCCTCTCGTGTTTTTCACAGTTTATTCATCGATCCACAGTGCATAGCGCCTGTGTATCATTTGCTGCTGGCCCAGATATCCCCTAGGTCTGAGGCCGGTAACACATGCATAACCTGAGACGTTCCTCTTCAGGAACTCGAGCTGCGTCGGAGGACACTTTGGCAATGAGTATGCCCACGCCAGACTTTCAAATCTTCACATAGTGTGGAAGCCTGCACAGCTAGGGCGAGAGAACAGAAGAGCCAGGAATAGATAGATTGCTCGCACTGGACACATACAGTTAATCTTCTGCTGGTCTGACTCCCTGAAGGGAGGAGGACTGAAGGCCTGAAGTACAACTGGGCTCCCAAATTGAGATGCCCAGGAATGTAAACTTCTCTCAGCGAGAGAAGTTTGCCCTGGGACCACACAAGGATCTGGTACGCTAGTTTGTACAAACGGCATGAGCGCAGACCCCCCTGGTGGTTGATGTAAGAGACCACCGCTGTGTTGTCGGTGCGCACCAACACATGGTGACCTCTTAGGTCTGGGAGGAAGTGTCTTAGTGCACGAAGCACGGCCAGCATCTCCAGGCAGTTTATATGCCATGTCGACCACTCCACAGACCGCGGGCAGGGTGGCCACTCATGACCGCACCCCATCTTGTGAGGGATGCGTCCGTCGCTAGCGCTACGCGGCGACAAGGAGCTCCCAGCACCGGGCCCTGAGACAAGAACCAAGGTTTCCTCCACATGTCCAAGGCACGTAGGCATC
>NW_015505280.1:1248603-1307007 GCF_001515645.1 Sinocyclocheilus grahami | reverse complement strand
AAAAAAGTGTTTTAATCCACTGATGATTATAAAAACAGCTAAAAAGTGAGGTTAATCGTGTTTCATGCATGATTAGTTGACTGAGATTAGACAAATATTTTATCAGACTGAAATATTATGTTTTTGCCATGTGTTATATTGTTTGAGTGGTTTAAGAATTACGTTTCTCCGTGTATGTCGTATTCTCGGCTCAGTCGCCATTTTGAGTGTTCAGCACGTGCGTTGTTTCAGTGTGTGCGTGTGCACGAGTTAAATGGAAAACGAGAAAATAATTCTATCAAATTAATATTTCAAGTGCAATGAAATCTAAGGTATTTTTCTTTGTGAAATCTGGTCTTTAAGACTTTCTGGCATCTTGATAATTGGTGTTTGCATTTTTGAAAAGGTATATTTTGCATACTCGTATCAAGTGTACTAATGGATTTGTTGTTTGTTTAAATTGTATTTCACAAAATGCACTTTGAGAGGGAGTTTTGAAACGTTTAATTGTGTTAATGTTGAAAGAAAAATTATTGGAGTAATAAACTGACTGCCGCTGTGGAAAGACGTAACTTCTGTCCTCTCGTGTTTTTCACAGTTTATTCATCGATCCACAGTGCATAGCGCCTGTGTATCATTTGCTGCTGGCCCAGATATCCCCTAGGTCTGAGGCCGGTAACACATGCATAACCTGAGACGTTCCTCTTCAGGATGCGTCGGAGCGTCGGAGGACACTTTGGCAATGAGTATGCCCACGCCAGACTTTCAAATCTTCACATAGTGTGGAAGCCTAGGGCGAGAGGGCGAGAGAACAGAAGAGCCAGGAATAGATAGATTGCTCGCACTGGACACATACAGTTAATCTTCTGCTGGTCTGACTCCCTGAAGGGAGGAGGACTGAAGGCCTGAAGTACAACTGGGCTCCCAAATTGAGATGCCCAGGAATGTAAACTTCTCTCAGCGAGAGAAGTTTGCCCTGGGACCACACAAGGATCTGGTACGCTAGTTTGTACAAACGGCATGAGCGCAGACCCCCCTGGTGGTTGATGTAAGAGACCACCGCTGTGTTGTCGGTGCGCACCAACACATGGTGACCTCTTAGGTCTGGGAGGAAGTGTCTTAGTGCACGAAGCACGGCCAGCATCTCCAGGCAGTTTATATGCCATGTCGACCACTCCACAGACCGCGGGCAGGGTGGCCACTCATGACCGCACCCCATCTTGTGAGGGATGCGTCCGTCGCTAGCGCTACGCGGCGACAAGGAGCTCCCAGCACCGGGCCCTGAGACAAGAACCAAGGTTTCCTCCACATGTCCAAGGCACGTAGGCATCACCGCGTGACCTTGATCATGCGAAGCGAAGCGGGTTTCCCCTCTGGGAGAACCCCTTGGTCTTGAGCCACCACTGTAGGGGTCTCATGTACAGCAGGCAAAGACTGCTGTAACCCCAGCTCTCTCATGGGGGCGAGAACGACATCTCGATGTCGAACCACCGTCTGCTCTGATCGAGCTAAAGTCAACCAATCATCGATATAGTTCAGTATGCGGATGCCTCGGAGTCGCAACGGAGCTAGAGCTGCATCCACACACGTGAAAGTGCGGGGTGAGAGTGCAAGGCCGAAGGGAAGAACCCGATATTGGTATGCTTCACCCCTGAAAGCAAACTTCCTGTGAGTGGGAAGGATGGATACATGGAAGTATGTGTCTTTTAGATCGATCGTGACAACCCAGTCCTCGGACCTGATCTGAGACACGACCTGTTTGAGTGTGAGCATCCTGAACTTCAGTCGCATGAGTTCAACTGACGCAGATCTAAAATGGGACGCAACCCTCCATCCTTCTTTGGAACTATAAAGTACCGGCTGTAGAACCTGGACTCTCTTTTGTGAGGAGGGACCACCTCGATGGCCTCCTTCCTCAAGAGAGTGTCTACTTCCTGTTCCATGACCAGAGCCTGCTCGGGGCCCACCAGCGTGGGAGTAATCCCGTTGAAATGAGGCGGAGGAGAACCAAACTGGATTCTGTAGCCTCTCTCTACAGTGTGCAGGACCCACTGAGACACATTTGGCAGTAGTTTCCACGCTGACAAAAAGTCTACTAAGGGAATCAGTCTCTCGAGACTGACCTCTGGTGTAATGAGAGCAGCTAGCTCGGTGCCCTGTAACGGCGGACCGGCAGGGGACGACCGAACTAGCTGCTCTATAGCCTCTGAGCACAGCTACGTTCCTGGGGCGGTGACTGAGAGTGGCGCTCGCAGGAGCCCGCTGCACCCTGTAACTCCGGCAGGGTTAGCAGACCGATCTCCTGAGGGCACTGAGGTCCTGCCTGGCAGCCCCCAGAGCTAGAGAGCGGCGAGGGAGGAACCGCTGGAACGCCGCCGCCTTTTAACGAGCCTCCTCGTAACTATCGACAACGGAATTGACGGCGTCGCCGAACAGGCCAGAAGGCACAAGTGGGGCATCCATGAGGCATACTCTATCTTTTTCCTTCATATCTGATAGGGTCAGCCATAAATGGGAGAGACAAATCACAGTCCTCCTGAGCTCGGTCCTCCATATCCTCGGATTTTACCTGCTCACCCTCATCCAGCTCTTTGAGCAGGTCGGCTTGGTACGCCTGTAACACCGCCATGGTGTGCCTTACCCACTGCAGAGTAACCCTTGCCCACCCGCGCTGATGTTGTGCGCAGCGGCTTGGAGGGCAATGCCGAAGCCTTCTCGCGAGCGTCTGTTCTACCCGGGGCATCGTCTTATAACCGCGCTCGCTCATCCCCGCCACATTGCCGTAATAATCAGAAGCGGGGATAAAGAGGCGGGCCGAGAAAGGTCTTCCCCACGACCTCGACACCTCGGTGTGAAGGTCGGGGAAAAAAGGCAGGCTCCGGTGCGGAGGTGGCAGCTTAACACGCAGAAAACGTTCATATAGTTTACTCTTCTGCGCTCAGCCATTTTCTCGGCGGGCCAATCGATATGCGTCGAGCCCGTTCCCCGGGAGGGAAGTAACCGCAGAGCGGGCTTTCGATCCCAGAGATCTGCAAACCCCACGAGCGTAATCACCGCTCCGCCTCAACATTAATGGTATCAGTTTGCCCATGTTTAGTTGTAAAATGATTGCAAAGCATTGCATAACAATCTTCTAGATAATACTGTTGTGCCAGAGCTAGAGATGCATCCAAAATCGAACTTTACTTTAGAACACATCATTTGCAATCAAAGCAACAAAGTGGTTTTGCCACAGAATCAGTGCTTTAGAAACAGCAGCAAACAAACACAGTGGGACCATCTCAATTTCTGTAAGCCACTAAAACTGGATATGAACCATATCCTCTAAATAAATCTTGGTCTATAATTAAAGATATCTATCTATCTATCTATCTGTCTATCTGTCTATCTGTCTGTCTGTCTGTCGATCTTATTCATTTATATAATCATTGAAATGTTTATTCTTTATATTATTATTTGTAAATGTGTGTAATTATATTTTATTATATTGGCATATATTTAAATATAGATATAAATAAATATTTTAACATATTTCAATCTGTCTAAAATTATTATTACTGTTATTAATCATCTCTCTCTCTCTCTCTCTCTCTCTCTCTCTCTCTCTCTCTCTCTCTTTCTCTGAAATGAATATGTTTAATCATGCTAACCAGACAAATTTCTTTTTTTTTCTCCTCAAATTTTCTAAACTTAGTTTGCTATGTAAACTCTCTGCACACTGTTACACAATCATTCACCTTTCAGATCAAATTCAAAGTAGTGTATTGTCATTTCTTATATTTTTAAGAAAAACAGATCAACATATTTTATTATATTGCTGATATTCCAAAATCATTTGCCTCCTTTTCACCTCTTGTCTGTTTTCAACATAGCCTTAGCTCAGTCTAAGTCTAGGCTAAGCTGTCGGGGCAGTTGTACTTAATTCCTGGCACTACAAGCGTGCCTGACTCACCAAGATAGGCCTGGCAACCCAGTAAAAGAGCCCAATGCATCTTTTTACAATTTACAAGAATGTGTCAGCAATAGCCTCTTGGCGGCCATGGCTGGAAATTCAAAATGACAAACTAATGAAAGCATTGTGATCTGTATGGCAGCGAGATCCATCCCTAAATGTGTCTATTTAAAGCAGCTGTTCTCTGCTCTGATATGGTAAGAACAAAATGCATCTCAAGTGACATCATACGGTTGGTGTTGATTAATTAGAACGTTTAAATTGCCTTCTAAGTAAATAGAACTGGCCAAGAAAGACGGTTAATGATCTTTGCATTATAGCCAAAGAGACCATTTGGCTCCAATTATGTCAGTGAGAGCAGAGAAAGAAATATTATCAGACTGATCTTCCTCTCATCCTTGTGTCTCCTGAACTGGCTGCCAAGGAGCATCTTTGACTCACAGCATGACATTTAATTTTATATGGTGGCCCAGAGCATCATACAATGAAAGGGACTTTGTGTGAATTTTCCTCTCTTGTTCTTGTGCTCTGTCAAAAATGTATATATTAAGACAAATGAAAGTGTGTCTGAAACCCACTGGAAAACTTTAACAGTGTTTTCAATGTGAAACATTCATATTAATACTGACACATGCACCACCCCAAGAAAGGGGTCCTATTATGCTCTTTTACAAAGTCTTGATTTTGTTTTGGGGGTGTACTAGAACATGCTCTCATGCTTGGTGGTTCAAAAAAACGCATTATTTTTCACATAATTTACATTATTACAATACCTTTCTCCCCAGCCTGGCACAAACGTCTCGATTAGTTCCGGGTTTGATGAAGGCCCGCCTTCCGAAAAACAAAATGTTTTGTGATTGGTTAGGTGTCCCAGTGCGTTGTGATTGTCAAACAGCTTAGACGGTGTTTCAGTACTGCCCCACCCCTTGCCAAAGCAGCAAGTTCCGTCTGCTCCGGTTTAGTTAAGGATGGCGTCAATATTGCCACATCAGTTTGAGCCGGATTCAGACCCAGAGAATATTAAACAAGAAGATTGCGCAGAATCTTTGCACGCACGGATATTGCAAGACACATTAGAGTGGTAACGTTATTGTTGTTTTTTTTTTTTTTACTAAATCACGTTTTAGATAGGATGTCAACAACCGCTTAAAAATATCTGCATTTACTATGTACAGATAAGTGCAACAGTAATATGTATTATGTTTATTGTTCTTTAATTCTAACATTATAACATGAATCGCAGTGAAACTGTTATACAGTTGAATTTATTTATACCATAGTCCAGTTTTTCCTACAGACTTTCACTCTATTTGTGGCGGCATATATATGCAAATTCATTCTCTGTTGGAGTGGTAGAGATCAAGTTTTCCCTGGTAACGGCTGTACAAAAAGCAGCGCTCCGCTCACAAACGCTGCTTTATCAGACATTACATGCAAGATGAAATGAAAATGACATCCAATTTTCTTTAGACAGTCGGTTTCCTTCAGAAATACAGTGATATAAAAACACCCGCACTCAATGTATGGGAAACACTGTAGTCTCATAATTGAAGTGTAAATTCTGCAGATTAAATCATTGTCCAGTATTGTACTGTCAGCAATTTATTATAAAAGCATTTTCATAATTGTAACATACATATTTACATACATAATTATTCAGGTGCATGTGTAATAACTTGAGAAAACTTGAGGCTACAGCAGCACTTCTTCTTCGTCGTCTTGTCTGATGCACTCAGCCAAACATGACCTCACCTCACCCCTCCCCACCCCCCAACCATTCGAATTTCCATAGGCGGGAATTATTTTAATGATATTCTAATGGGCCGCTTTGTGACATCACAAAACCTGGAAAACAACGCTGTAGACCAAATGAGCTGTTCGTTGTAGTTCTTGAAAAGAGATTTTTAAAAAAACGAAATATCTCCCTTTGGAGTGGACTTTGAGATTTGTAACTTTGTAGATCTTTTTTATGCCCAAACATACACACTACACACGGACTAAAATTCAAAAAGTGAAAAAGCATAATAGGACCCCTTTAAAACTTATTTCATCCATTGACATTATTTAAATTAAATTAAGTTAAATGTATTTTTTAATTTATTTTGAAAATGTAATTTTAAAATGAGTATGTAAAATGTTTATTTGTTTTGTTTTGTTTTTTGACCATCAAAGGAGAAAGATAAATTTTGCTCACAGACGGCGTAGTTATAACATATACGAGCAGGGGCTAACCGACCCATGCTAACCAGCCAAACCTTGACCCTTTTCTGTTAAAGGGAAACTTCTATACAACTACATCTGAGTATAACTAGTATTATCATTATTGAGTTCATTGTTGAGAAGTCAAATATCTGAATGAAGTCAACATTATGTCTCCAAGTGTGGAAATGTGTAACAAAGCAACAGAACATTTGTTTTTATACAGAGTTGATCATACATGGTATACAAGCACTAACAATCACATTGGCTTTGAAGTAAGTTTCTCCTACTCTCTGAACGCAGTATTACAGCAGTATTGAACAATACCATGGTGTCATGAACCCCTTTGTTTCTAGGACACGCTCCTCTGTTCGACTCAGAGGGTCAATCGATCGTTTTGATTCATGTTGTTTTCATTCTGTGATCAAAAAGGCCTCTGACATTACTAAAGGTCGCTCGAAAAGGTTTGAACTAGGACTGATCTGGATTTCAGACAAAAAAATTATGACTTTTATTCAGTTTCACATCTTCTTTTTGCTTCTAACTTATGATATACCAAGCCATCAGATAGAAAAAGTTTCCATTGTATGTTTTTCACACATTTGGTCTCTTTTGGACAAAAAGGGCCAATAGGAAAGGACTCCTTGATGACTTTTGATCATTTTCAGCATTCCTTTTTTTGTGTCTGACTTGACTTTTATAATAGACAAAGCCATTAGAGATACAAAAATTGTCATATCGCATTGTTTTCTGGTATTTTGTGTCTTTATTATCTCTATAGGTTTAACCAAGCCTGACACAGACTTCAGCAAACATAGAAGGATGTATATACTTGGATGCTTGATGACATATGTGAGCAAGCAGCTTCGTAGTAGTCCATCAAGAGTGCTGGGATCGAAGAGAAGTCTAAACGATCCAGCTCACTCTGTGTCACTAGGGCAGGGAGGAGAACCCCATGAAAGAACTACCAAAATCTCCTTGAAGGAGGAGGAAAAGAAAGGCAGAGTATCGATCTGTCTGTCCACGGATATGATACTTAAGCCCAGTACTCAGAGTCAGAGAGCCCAGAGATCCATATCTCAAAGACTTTAATCCATGCTCCTCTAGTTAGATTGGCCTGTACCCTAACCTCTTGACAACTGCATGAACAGATCAGGTATGGAAATTCAGCAGTTCTCACATTAGCCTCTTTCTCGCTTTCTCTTACTCTTACGGTGTTGTCTTATTCATTATGCCACATGCATTCCTTTAGAGACAACGTGAAATCAAAATTGACTCCATTTATTTTAATAAATGTTCCTGGTGCACACTTCATCAGTGCATAATTGAAAAAAAAAGTATGTTTTCGTAATGTCTAATCAAAATGTAATACGTTTCTCCACCTTTGGACTGACTCAATCTACGTGGGGAGGGGGAAAAATATTAACCAATAATATTACAGCCTAACATGTTTCTTCCCATCTGTAATGTAAAGACCATTCAGATCCAGATGGATAAACATCCCGCCCATCATCTTTCTCGCCCATGTTTCTCACTGAATATTCCGTTTTATTCAGAAAAATGTTACATTACAGAAGTTTAAAGCAAGAAAGTGAATATTAAAATCAATTCCATGCTTTTAAGTGAGTATATAAAACTTTTGTTTTATTATTTTATTTAATTGTATTATTTTGAATGACTGTCAAAAAATACTGACACATGCAACACCCCAAGAAAGGGACAATTAAAATCCATTTTATGCTTTTAAGTGAGTAGATAAAATGTTTTATTTTATTTTATTTTACCTGAATAGCTGTCAAAGACGACTGACACCACCCCAAGAAAGGGAAAATTAATTTAATGCTTTTAAGAAATATATTAAATGTTTTTGTTTATTATTATCATTATTAGATTTTTTAAATTCCATTTAGCTTTTATTTCATTTATTTATTTTAGCTATGTAAACTTGTATTTCAGTTTCAGTTTATTTCACATTTTTTAAAATGTAAGTTTCCATCTAATATACTGTATATCTGATATTTTATTTCAGCTTTACTTCCAAAAAAAAACTAGATTTTAACTATTCACTGTTGTACTATAGAAATATATTTAGACGGTCCTAATGACTGATGTCCTAAAGAATGATTTTGTTCTGCATAAATTTCATGTGTGTTTGGAACAAGTATTTATCTAACACATCCAAAATTGAATTATTTCATAATATTAAGTTTCTGTAAAGAATCATGTTATTGATTATCCTTGCTGTTCGCTGTCGAGCCGCTTGAGCTAACTTGGACTTGACTGACCCCAGTAAGAGAGGAGGTCAAAAGGTCACATAATTTGTCTGGATGATCAATTGAGTGAATAAAAGAGATGATTCAGCCTGATTTTACTGACATCTGCTTCATAAGGTGAATATGCAAAAACTACTGTTTTCTGCAGAATTAAATCACACGAACAGGCAGCACAATGTCCTCTCTATTCTACTGATGTAAAATCATGACAAGGTGCCCTGTGTGCAAGCGCTAGTGTGTAATACAATTCATGTCCTCCCTTGTGATCTTAATCTGCAATAATTTCAGTTGCTATCACCTCCGGGTCTGTTTCCCAGAATAAAAGCCCAGCAGCCAATGTCCTCCTTTAAATGGCTCGAGAAGTGACCCTGCTGACCTCTGGCTCTGATCTGAATCTGAGATGGGTCTCCTCTGGCTCCTGCTTAAAATTGCGGTGCATATGCTAGGCTGTGTAATGGCCTGGGGGCCCTCCCCAGGCCACAAGAGAACAAATGAACAATTCATCATTGGCAGCTGTCTGCCAGGCCCAGGTGACTGCATACAGACCCCACTTTGACAAAAAACATGGGGGGCAGCTTTTAATCGGACAAACACTAATTGGATGGCCTGGAAAGATTAGAGAAGCTCCCTGGAGCTACTGTTCTCATCAATAGAGGCATCTTCACGCCTGCATCGAACACAGACCAGAGCAAACCTCACTCTCCAGACCTCTTAGAGGAGGAGACACCCAATCAAACCACAAATATGATGCCACAGAGGCCATGCACCACATGTGAAATTATATAAAAATAACTTAAATACAATTTTTTTTCTTTTCATAAGGTGAATGGACTTTTCCCAGGTGGTACTCTGAATGTTTCGTTTTTTTTTTTTTTTTACTGCATTCAAAATAGCCCACACAATGTGTATACTTAATATGTTTGTGTGTGTGTGTGTATATATATATATATATATACTGGAAAAAAATTATGTAGAATCAATTTTTACTTAGCAATTGCTAGTAAATTTCAAACAATTACAAAGAAACAGCAAATAACAAATTGAACTGAACATGAAATTTCAGTGGAAACGTGGAAAAAATTAATTATGTAAATTAATGTATTTTCTTACCAAACATGCTCCAATAATCGTTATTTATGACTTATGATAATTATCGACTTACGAAATGGAGATTGGTATAATATTTACTATATGCAATTTAAATGTTTTTGCCATTTTTATTTATTTATTTATTTTTCTCCCGAATTCACATACAATTGAATGGTCATTGACAAAAAAGTATGCTTTTTGAAAACAGATGATGTAGTTATAATAACATCTACCAGCAGGGCATCATGGGTCTTTACAGTTCATACGTGCCTTTAGATCACAATACTCCATTCACCATGGCCAAGATGCACAAAACTAGAATTAAATTTGTTTTTTAATATACATTGGAAATTGTGATCATATATGAACTACTAATATCCCTGGTTTTCATTTCAGAAATCTGGTCACTTTCAGAGCTCTGCCTCTCATTCTCGAAGCAGACGAGCGTAATTCTTTGTTCTCACTGCTTTGTGCTGGACTTGAGCCAAGAGCTTAATTTAACGATATGAGTTTCTACATGTGTAATGTGGAGGGTGCTGCACAGATGCTTGGAGTCTCACAATATCCACCCCACACTGAGCAGCCACTCACACATAATGTTTTTGTCTGAATGTAAAGCTTCCAGCAGAGAGTTAAATGGAATATTTATGTCTTGGGATTGGGAAAGAAAGTCCAAATTAGACAGGAGCTTGAGGAGTCATTTGATATATTTTATGATTAGCTGGTGACAATGATATCAATTGCACCCTTCAGCCCTCCTACCTGCGACCTTAATAGGTGAAATCTGCTGTTTTGACTGTCATCTCACCTCTACCCCTCCTCTTTCTCCACATACACACACATTCAGCGATTTTCAGCTCCACCCCAGCTCTTGCTATCAAGCATAGCATGACTTCCTCTTCCTTGTGAATGAACCACGGCTGCTAGTTACCAGACAAGGCCCACTCATTCATCACCAGGCAGACCTTTATTCAGAATAGCTACAGAGTTTAATTTGATGTAAAGGACAGACATACATTTAGTTCAATTGATTGATTCAAACAAGCCTTACATTGTATCTGGGTGTCCATTGTTCTGTTGATGAAACAGTTTCCACAAAATTTCAGTGGGCAAAAAAAATGTGTTTTGTAAAAACTAGATGTCACCTGGGACCTTAAAGGAACAGTTCAAAATTTCACTTTTTTTTTACTCTAATGTTCTTTCAAACCCTCATGCTGTTATTTATTTTATGGGGAAAAAATAGTTTTTCCAGACAATGGGTCTTATTCATGAAACAGCAGAATGTTTGTGTAAATCATTCATAAAGTCATCCTAATATAGATTTTTGGATCCATTAAAGTGTTCATATTTTCAAAATGTTAGTTGGTATGAGAATAAATGGCACCTTCTCTCCACCATGTGTAAGTAGTGCATAAAAACATCTGAACAGTGTGTTCTCATGTTAACCAATTACTTAAATTTGAAAATAAATGTAATTGCTTAAATAAAGATTGAAAACAGCCACGTAGTCAGTTTTCCTTTTTATTATAGATTACTATTATTATGAGCACCAGTAGTATTTGTCTGCAAGCTTAATATAATTAAATAATTTTTGTTAGGCATATGGCCAATTAGTGTATTTTGCATTTATTTAAAATGGAACTGGAACCAAACCTGAGAAGGGTATCCCACAGCATTTCTGTACATGTAATTCACATACAGTAGTTGGAATTCTTGGGTGGAGATTATGTTAATTGCGAATGATTGTTCATGTACTGCATTTACAAATTATTGGAATTTATTAACATAGATGTTTAACTATCAAAACTCATATTTACAAAGCACTCATGAATCCAAGGGTAAGTGTTATATGCAAATTACTCAGAATTTACTATATTCTAGTAAATTCATAAATTTATTATAATATAAATATATTATATATAAATATATATATATTTGAATGTTTTATGAATGAAGCCCAATGATCACTCTAAACTTGTTTTATGGAAACAATGGGAAAAACAATCCTTTTGCGGTCAAGTGAAAAAAAAAACCCAGCATATGGGGTAGGAATGTCATGAGTTTGAATAAATAATGAGAATAATAATGATAATTTTTGGGGGGTGAACTTTCCCTTTAAGAACCCTCACAGCCTAATTTTCAGTTGCATCACTTTAAAAATGTCTACTTTGAGGTTTGTAGTTATCGTATTTGCCTATGTAATGTTTAAATTAATCTTTCATTCTTCGTATTTAATATTTAATAGTTCTCCATTGTGCTCTCTTGGCTTCTTTGGTATAAGCGTGATCTCATACAGGCAGTGGGGCCTGTGTGTAAGCCACAGCCAGGCTTGTGGTCTCATCATTAGTCCGTGAGTGAGTCCATTTGAGTGCACTTAGCACGTTGAGCTGACCCACTGTCACAGCCCCTCTCATAATTGGCTAACACCTTTGGCTGCGAAGGCAGCTAACTTGTCACTCACCATTTGACTCTCACACTTTAGGAGTCGTTTCCGTAGCAGAGGTGAGATGATCCTTCCTACCCACAGGTGAATTTTTAATGTGTAATTGTCAGATTCAAACACAACTGGGCCAGATTAAACAAAAAAGCAGACGGAGATTATAAGGAAATTTTAAAGGAAATACCTCTTTCTCTCTCTCTCTCAATTCGATTTAATTTATTGGCATGATTATTATTTTAAATGTAAAATATAAATATATATATATATATGATATTAACAAATAACTGTGTGAGTGTGTGTGTGTGTATATACTGTATATATATATATGTAAATATAGTTCAGTCATGAAACTCTAGATGGCGTAGGCTGACGGGGTGTTAACATAACTGATGATATTCAGAGAGTTAAACGACTTAGCACAAGCTGACTGGCTCATGCTGCATATGCAGCCAATGAGCTTACTGCCTTGCATTTATATGGCTGGCTAGCATTCACTAGAGATTCCTGCAGCGCACTTATATATATATATATATATATATATATATATATATATATATATATATATATATATATACACACACAAACATTGTATTTTATGATAAAATAAATAACATAATTAACAATATATTAAAAAGAGTCAAAGGCAAAATAAGAAATAAATGAAAGTGTATAATAAAAAGTGTCAAAGGCAGCACAACTTATAAAAAATAAGAAATGTTTCTTGAGCACCAAATCATCATTTTAGAATAATTTCAGAAAAATTATGTGACACTAGAGACTGAAATAATGATGCTGAAAATTCAGCTTTGTCATCACAGGAATAAATTATGTTTTAAAATATATTAAAATAGTACACAGTTATTTTAAATTGTATTAATATTTCACTATATTTTAACATTTTTTAATAACATTTTTTGCTTTTTACTTTTTTGCTTTTATTTGTGGCCTTGGTGAACATAAGAGACTCCTTTTAAAAACATGTTTTAAAATATTACTGACCCCAAACTTGTGAACGGTAGTATATGTTATATACTAAATAAATTAAATATATAAAATTAGAATTTAAATCAACTTTCAGCAAAATATTCATAGATGTACTACAGACAGTGAATGAACTATATTCTCCCTCTCTGTTCCCTCCCTTCTTCTTGTTTATGTCTCATCGATAAATAGTCACCACAGATGTGGCTTTTTTCTTTCTTTCATCTTTCATGCTCAAAAGAACATGAGACCCATTTGACTACAACCCCCCAGCCCCGAGCCGCTTCAGGCTATACATGAGACAGTCTGGCCAAGCTGAACACACCAGAGCAAAAAAATACCTAAAAGCCTCTACACTAGGGATTACTCCAGTCTCTCTCTCTCTTTTGCTCCTCTCAGGCCTTTCTGCCTTCCAGCTGCAGGGGCCTCCTGTGATCCTGGGCCACTGTCCTGCACCCACGGGGGAAATGAGGGATGCTGGGCCGCGTGTGGCTTTGCTGGAGAGATTCTAGGGGGTTTAAAGTGTGTGTGTGACCGCAGTACGGCTGTATGTTGTGCTCAGTCAAACGGTTAAATGCAGCTTTTTGTCCACCCACAGCTGTTGCTGTATGCGTGCCACCTTTCCTCTGTCTGAATTTGTGTTGTTGTAGTTGTTTATGCCCAAGTCCTGTCAGGCGGCCACAGCGCTGGGGTCAACAATCTCCTCCTGGGCTCCCATAAGGCCTATTTGCACATTTTCCTTCCTTTAGCCCTCTAGTGACCTTGCATTTGTGGTCATAAGCCTTATTTCCTGAACTCAGTAAATAATGCAGTTGGTGTTGGAGCTATACAATGATTTATTGATCAATGTATAAGTGTATCTGAACAAGATGATCTAAATTGCTTCTTTATTAGTGATCAGGGCCTCAAACTAACACTCACTAAGTGCCAAATGCGGGTAAAATTCAGTGTTGGCGAGTGTATGAAACAGTGTTGCTCGCCAATTGGCCCATAACTTTTTTTAATTAATTCTAATAATGCCTGAGAACGCAATGTTGTTTAGCGTGATTATAAAATCCCAAAGATTATGTTATTTCCTTGTGAAAACAACCATAAATTTTAGTAATGTAATTCTACTATTATTATGTATAATAATAATAATAATAATAAATTATACAATTAAACATTAAAAAATATAACTATAATACTATACTAATATTATTATTATTAATATTGGCAACAAAAGAGAAACATCACCTAATTTAATCCAATATTATTAAATCAAATTATAAAAAATAAACCATTAAAGAAATATCACTATACTTCATAATTTAAATGTAAATTTATATAATAATAATAATAATAAATAAAAAAATTATAAAATAATAAAAAAATATTTCTCACCAGTAAATTTTCTCAAGTCACACAAGGCAGCGGTGGCAAATGTTAGTTTTAGACCATGTTTGTGATAGTTGCTGATCACAGACTTTTATTGGTTTTAAATAAGGGGTTGTCGTCTTCAGGAACTCATGGTTTCTCAGTTGTATCCTTGGCCAAGCCACTGGAGACCATTTTAGGGCTTGATATTCTTAAACGTATGGATGGCTGTCCATGCATATGACATATAATTCTTTCAGAAAGCCATTCCTTCTGAAGGTCAGTGAGGCAAGGTAGATGCATTCTTTCCCTCTGGGGCTCGGAGGACAGAGAACGGCGTTTGTTCATAGACACAGCTGTTGATTGTTATTGGATGTTGGCATGCACCAAGGTCTCTGAGAAGCAGAGAGCCAGAACCGGAGAGCATTCGCCTTATTCACTATTGTTGTGCTTAATGGACAGAAAATTACAGACAGGAGCTGCCATGTTCTGCCTTTGTCTATTGCACACAAAGGGACCAGAAGACAATTTGAGTCTTGAACCAAAGAGACGAGAAATCAGAATCCTTTCGAAGGATAAGTCACTCAAACACACCACTAGAAAGCTTGACCACATTGGCGACTCTATACTTCACTTCTGTTCTATTTTTTGTTCTGAACTTGAGTTTGATTCTTCCACCTTCCCCTGACTGGCATGTTTTGATATTGTACTGTTGGGTCTAGTGCGTCATTAACATGAGATAATAGCAAGAGCTAGAAGTTTTGTCTGAACGTTAGTTGCTTGTATTCACTAATACTGAGAAGTTATTGGTGAATTATTTTATATCTTGTGGTATTTTTTATTTATTTAATGTTGTTTTCTTATTTTGTTTTTAAGCACATAAGCATTTGAATCAATTTGTAGTGCTCTACTGCTTAAAAAGTGCTATACAAATTAAGTAATAGCAGTAGTAGTAGTAATATATTATTATTATTATTATTATTATTATTTATGAACATACTTATTTTTATTCTATTATTTTAATTAGTTTTTTTGTTGTATTTTTATAAATTATAAATTAAAAATAACACAAAAATACTACTACTACTACTTATTATTACTATTTTTGTTTGTTTTTTATAGTTTGCATTATTATTATTATTATTATTTTCATTAATAACTTAAGGTCATAAAGTAAATTAGGAAAATTATTATTAATATATATATATATATATATATATATATATATATAACATCAACATACATTTTGGAAATTTCTCCATAAATCTGAACATTTTTAGAGACCAAAATAGAGATTAAAGGGTTGGTTTTCGGTTGCCATTCTGCATTCTGTAAATGATGCAGTTTTGACAGTGCTTTCACACTAAACAAGAGCTTAAACAATACAGTTTTGCTCGTAGTAAGCAACTGAAATGTTGCATTTCCCCAACGTCTTGCCCCGTTCACCCCTTCAACCCTCAAACACCAGTCCTTCCACTTCCCCAGAGATGGATTGTTGTTTACAATGTATGAGTGAAATAATATTTCTGAGCTTTACTGCGGTCTCCCTCTGGAAGTCACCATTACAACAGTAACAGAGGATTAATTAGAGCTTGTCCCCATAGAGACATTTGAGGCTCCAGTCCTGGTCAAAGGGGAAGCATTAGCTAGTCAGCACGAAGGTAGTTCTGGTAAAGCGCATCCCAGGTAATTAATAGGCCTGAGGTGAGGGTAAGTGTGTTATTTATTGGGGTTGGCCTTGAGACATTTTATAGCTTCAGTGAAGGAGGTTTCATTTAATGTTCCTCAGTGTAGTGAGGTTTCAGAGCAAATATATCTAACACACAGTGTGCAGCACCCAAGCTGCCAGTAGAGGGAGTGAGGAAAAGTGCATCCATCTTACATACCTGGGAATTAAATCCTTATTATTTGGACACTAACCTTTGCTCACTGAGTTATGATTACATCCTCTGAGAACCTGATGCAAATATCCTGCATATGCAATGTAATGAATTATTCATGTAGCATATAGCGCCCTGTGATTGGACAGAATCTTGAGACTTCAGTGACTGCCCTCTAGCACTAAACTCTGTGCACGATGTAATCGAGTCGGTCTTCCTACACTCCTTATGAAGGCTCACATGACACTGCCTACCCACTATACACCCACAGACAGCCAGACATTCCAGCTACAATGCGAGCTTTTGGATTTGAAGCCATTTTGAAGTCGCCATGCCCGTAATCTATAAAGGTATACGAGAATACGGTCGGGAGGAGGGAGGATTCTGGGATGAAGCGAAGCGTTTCCATATGGACAAGAAGGAGGAATACCTGGAAAAAAGCCACTAATCTTTGGCTGTGAAGTTGAGGAGTTTTTAACACTAATAAACACGCCATTGGCAAAGTGCTCGCCATAAGGAGGGCCGGCTACATCAGGCTTGTCTTTCCTCAAGAGGGACATAGTGTTGTCACATGTGGTCTTAGCTCCTTGGAACACACTCAAAGACTCACTATTAGGGTAAGAAACTCACTTCCAAACCCTCTGAGACACAAAATAACCCTCAAACTCTTGGGGAAGACTGAAGAAACTGAGGCTTCAAAGGCACGACGGCTCCTTTTACAGGTTGAACAAATGAGATAAGAACATTCAACTGTCCAATTTTGTAATGTGTGCAAAGGTAAAGCGCTGTGCATTGTCTCACCTCTGACATTTGGCATTGTGTCTGATGGGCCCGGAGTGTTTTAGAGTCAGGTTTGTGCTCCCGTCTTGCATAAACAGAGCACTAGATCCGGTCACAGCACCAGTCCTGCGAGTTTGAGAAATGTCAACATCAGACCTGTGGGTTGTTTCGCTCTCCACATTCAGTGGCCTTCTGTCTTTCCCCCTGCATATGGCCACAGGATCAGACAGCTCGAGTCGACACATCTCGACACGGAGAGCTACATTCTTATTGTTAGCAATGTCAAAAACAGCTGTGCTGCTTAATATATATATATATATATATGAATAGAAAGGTCAAAAGAACAGCATTTATTTGCAATAGAAATCTTTTGTAACATTA
This sequence comes from Sinocyclocheilus grahami, assembly GCF_001515645.1. Taxonomy (NCBI): domain Eukaryota; kingdom Metazoa; phylum Chordata; class Actinopteri; order Cypriniformes; family Cyprinidae; genus Sinocyclocheilus; species Sinocyclocheilus grahami. The sequence continues at coordinate 1,289,697 of NW_015505280.1, read as the reverse complement.
TAAACATCTTTACTGTCACTTTTGATCAAATTAATCCATCATTGCTGAATAAAAGCATCCATTTCTTAAAATAAATTCTCAAAATTAAATATAAATTATAATATTTGTTGGCCAAAACAATGCTATTTTGTGTGTTACTTCTACAGTTTTACTGTTTTTTTTAATCCTTTTAATGCAACCCAGTAAGTTTGATTCACAGTGAAATGGTTCTATAGTAAATGGTCTTGGACACACTAAATCTGGCAGCTGCAACCAAAATAGCAATATATGGGCTATATGTAATTCCTAAAAAGACTACCATTCCCTGTTCTTTAGGCTGTAATACATGTCTGTGACAACAGCACAGTCACTAATTACTAGGCTAACAGCTAGTATGGACAGCCTGTGAGAGCTCAGCATGCAAAGTAGCTTTTGCTTGTCCAGCAGAAAGGTTACATGCAACCAAAATAGCAATATATGGGCTATATGTAATTCCTAAAAAGACTACCATTCCCTGTTCTTTAGGCTGTAATACATGTCTGTGACAACAGCACAGTCACTAATTACTAGGCTAACAGCTAGTATGGACAGCCTGTGAGAGCTCAGCATGCAAAGTAGCTTTTGCTTGTCCAGCAGAAAGGTTACAACGTCCATGTCACTGAGGTCCAACTAATTACATGTATATTTTCACGTACCAAAGTCATCGCTGTAAATTTCTGCTCTCTGCATCTCACTGTAATCTCAGCATGTGGTATTGTCCTCTCAGATGACATTTGTTGCAAGCTGTAATATAAACGCTCATTAGAGAGTTAGCCAGGGACGAAGAAACAAAGAGGTGCCCTTGTATCTAGCTCAGCGGCAGGCTATATTTTCATGCACTAACCCCAATCATGGGTTTGTGGCAAGTTGAGATTAAATGCGCAACATTTAATGCTCAAACATGTTTTGTTTTTATACATAATTGCCGTAAAATTAATAAAAACAGGTTTAATTGTGGTCTGTGGCTTTAAAATTGCCCATTAGCCCTGTGTAAAATGGCACCTTTGCTGTTGCCATCCAAGAATTAAGCCTAAATTGGGGTCAATTTGAGTCTGTTAGTCATTCCACTTGAAGGTGCATCATAACATTCACACCACAGGTGTGATCTGCAGAATTAGAGTTCTCTGCACCAGCGTGTACACGGTGCCAAATGACTTGTTCAAACAGACTACTTCACCTTATCAAAGCACTGCCTTCATATCCACTGGGCAGGCATGTCCAAATAAGCTGTGAAAATATTTATAGCCTCTCACTGACTATCCTCTCATTAGCGAGCACTTTTCTCCTCGTGCTGCCAGTTGCCAAAATAACGGAGAGTGAAATTTATTTTGAATATTCAAAAGGAGATAATCAGCTTGTGTGCCAGCAGTGTGCGGCTCTGTTAGGCATGTGCATGGCATGGCGGCTAAAGGTGTATGTCTTTCACTGGTTTCCATCAGTTACCTGAGATGTTTTTCTTTTATCCGAAAGTGGGCCGTGTGGTTTGGCGAGACTTATCACATTGATGTGTCTGAGGTGATAGCGTGTTTTTAATACATCCACATATGTCATATGTTGTACAGTATGTCTGATCTTTGAATATACACACATCATATTTAGTTAGTATGAATATTTATTCAGACTATATTGGATGCAATGTGTATATATATATATATATATACTGTATATATAAAAATATGTGTGTGTGTGTGTGTGTGTGTGTGTGTGTGTACAGTGAACAACCGTTAACTCCATCGCAAGCACAACGTCAGGACGTTTCTCAGTGGTAAGTTTCATCATTTTTCGGCAATGAAAACAAAACAAACTTGCTTTCACAGCACAGAACACAGTGTCTTCTCGACATGATGTAAACACACTAACTAGCGGAAGTGTTTTTGGGCAGGTCAGAGTGTTTGATATTTGCGGGCTGGTGGGGAATATGCAAATGTGTTACCTTGTGATGTATATAGGTAACAGGCAGAAGATTCGAAAATATGGCGAAAATAAGGCAGTTCAGAGTCGACTCTTTCTTTTGAGAGACAGTATCTTTATTTATCATGCATTTTTTTGATTAACAACTTTGCAGACTTTTTACACTGAAGGATAGCTACGTTACAAACTGCAAAAAATATATATATTTTTTTCGAAAACCCATATGACCTGCTCTTTAACTTTAATTGCTTTTTTAAAAATTGCTTCATTTTTTCATAATTAAATAGCAAATGCCTGTATGTCAATATATCAAATGAGACCTGTCAGCAATGGGTATGCATCAATAAATTCTTTACATTCACGGTCACTGTCAGAGTTAATATCTAAACTTGCAAGAGTACACTCAATGACTTTTGTTGCCAATATGCCCTCGCTGTCAAATAGACAAACCAAAAAAAGACTGGAGTGGATTGTGCTGATGGTTAGTAGTGACCAGACCAAAGTCAACTCATAGGCAGAGGGCTATTTGTTTAGCACCATTTAGTTTCAGGTTATATTTTGGAGGAGTTGTGGCTGCTTGTGTACCAGGTGGTGGACGTTCAGCATTGCTAGGGGACGAAGCTCTGGAGCAAGACATTGACAGTGGACGTTGATAGACACAGATAAGGGCTCGGAGGGACAGAGCTTTACCGAACACCGGACCCTGACCTTCCCTTTCCAACAACAAGAAGAGTGCTGTTTCCAGTGGGATTCAATCAAATGTGCGTCCTGACAATGCTGACGCCATGGGGTTTTAGTAGTGACCAGACCAAAGTCAACTCATAGGCAGAGGGCTATTTGTTTAGCACCATTTAGTTTCAGGTTATATTTTGGAGGAGTTGTGGCTGCTTGTGTACCAGGTGGTGGACGTTCAGCATTGCTAGGGGACGAAGCTCTGGAGCAAGACATTGACAGTGGACGTTGATAGACACAGATAAGGGCTCGGAGGGACAGAGCTTTACCGAACACCGGACCCTGACCTTCCCTTTCCAACAACAAGAAGAGTGCTGTTTCCAGTGGGATTCAATCAAATGTGCGTCCTGACAATGCTGACGCCATGCGGTTCCTGTTTCCAGTGGGATTCAATCAAATGTGCGTCCTGACAATGCTGACGCCATGGGGTTCAGCAATACAGACATGCTTAAAGTGTTGCAGGAGTCACAGCCTTGTTTGACAGATTATCTGATCTTCTGCTGTGCTATGGAAAACTCTCTTAGCACTGGCCATTTTCAAATTAAAGGAAATGTACAAAGCAGGTTATTGACTACTGTGAACTTGTTACTTGAAATAAAATAAACCATAGAAGCTTATTTCTGGAAAAGCTTAAAAATAAAAAAGGTAAATGTGACTTTTTGTCTCACAATTTTGACTTTTTTCTCATAACGTCGGAAATGTGAGAAATAACCAAATAATTGTGATATAAAATCGCAAATCTAAGAAAAAAAGTCAGAATTGTGAAACATAAACTAGCAACAGTGGAAAAAAAAGAATTGTGAATAAGTCACAATTACCCTTTTTTTTCAGACAAAAAAAATCTTAATAGTAAATTCAGAATTCTAAGAAAAAAGTCTGAAGACGGGCTTCCATAATAAATGTTTACAATACAATAAATAATAATAATATATTTTTGTTTACCATGAATAAAACAGCTCATACATAATGAAGTTTTTTTGAAAATTAAAAAATGCAGAAAGTTTTGTATGAGGGGTCTACCTGAGATGTTTTTCTTTTATCCGAAAGTGGGCCGTGTGGTTTGGCGAGACTTATCACATTGATGTGTCTGAGGTGATAGCGTGTTTTTAATACATCCACATATGTCATATGTTGTACAGTATGTCTGATCTTTGAATATACACACATCATATTTAGTTAGTATGAATATTTATTCAGACTATATTGGATGCAATGTGTATATATATATATATATATACTGTATATATAAAAATATGTGTGTGTGTGTGTGTGTGTGTGTGTGTGTGTGTACAGTGAACAACCGTTAACTCCATCGCAAGCACAACGTCAGGACGTTTCTCAGTGGTAAGTTTCATCATTTTTCGGCAATGAAAACAAAACAAACTTGCTTTCACAGCACAGAACACAGTGTCTTCTCGACATGATGTAAACACACTAACTAGCGGAAGTGTTTTTGGGCAGGTCAGAGTGTTTGATATTTGCGGGCTGGTGGGGAATATGCAAATGTGTTACCTTGTGATGTATATAGGTAACAGGCAGAAGATTCGAAAATATGGCGAAAATAATGCAGTTCAGAGTCGACTCTTTCTTTTGAGAGACAGTATCTTTATTTATCATGCATTTTTTTGATTAACAACTTTGCAGACTTTTTACACTGAAGGATAGCTACGTTACAAACTGCAAAAAATATATATATTTTTTTCGAAAACCCATATGACCTGCTCTTTAACTTTAATTGCTTTTTTAAAAATTGCTTCATTTTTTCATAATTAAATAGCAAATGCCTGTATGTCAATATATCAAATGAGACCTGTCAGCAATGGGTATGCATCAATAAATTCTTTACATTCACGGTCACTGTCAGAGTTAATATCTAAACTTGCAAGAGTACACTCAATGACTTTTGTTGCCAATATGCCCTCGCTGTCAAATAGACAAACCAAAAAAAGACTGGAGTGGATTGTGCTGATGGTTAGTAGTGACCAGACCAAAGTCAACTCATAGGCAGAGGGCTATTTGTTTAGCACCATTTAGTTTCAGGTTATATTTTGGAGGAGTTGTGGCTGCTTGTGTACCAGGTGGTGGACGTTCAGCATTGCTAGGGGACGAAGCTCTGGAGCAAGACATTGACAGTGGACGTTGATAGACACAGATAAGGGCTCGGAGGGACAGAGCTTTACCGAACACCGGACCCTGACCTTCCCTTTCCAACAACAAGAAGAGTGCTGTTTCCAGCGGGATTCAATCAAATGTGCGTCCTGACAATGCTGACGCCATGGGGTTCGTACCAGCAATACAGACATGCTTAAAGTGTTGCAGGAGTCACAGCCTTGTTTGACAGATTATCTGATCTTCTGCTGTGCTATGGAAAACTCTCTTAGCACTGGCCATTTTCAAATTAAAGGAAATGTACAAAGCAGGTTATTGACTACTGTGAACTTGTTACTTGAAATAAAATAAACCATAGAAGCTTATTTCTGGAAAAGCATAAAAATAAAAAAGGTAAATGTGACTTTTTGTCTCACAATTTTGACTTTTTTCTCATAACGTCGGAAATGTGAGAAATAACCAAATAATTGTGATATAAAATCGCAAATCTAAGAAAAAAAGTCAGAATTGTGAAACATAAACTAGCAACAGTGAAAAAAAAAGAATTGTGAATAAGTCACAATTACCCTTTTTTTTTCAGACAAAAAAAATCTTAATAGTAAATTCAGAATTCTGAGAAAAAAGTCTGAAGACGGGCTTCCATAATAAATGTTAACAATACAATAAATAATAATAATAATAATATATTTTTGTTTACCATGAATAAAACAGCTCATACATAATGTTTTTTTTGAAAATTAAAAAATGCAGAAAGTTTTGTATGAGGGGTAGGTGTAGGGGTAGGGTTAGGGTAAGGGGATTGTACAGTATAAAAATTATTACGTCTATGAAATGTCCCCATAAAACTTAAAACCCCATAAAAACCTGTGTGTGTGTGTGTGTGTGTGTGTGTGTTTTAGTGTTTATATCTCATTATATCAAAGGAGACCTAATACTTTCTTCAAGAACTCATGGGTGTACATCCAACACAAGATTGCTCATGGACAACCCCTAAAATTGAGGACCATAGTTCATTTTGTAGATGAAACAGCAGGACTGTCTGAAGCTATTTGAAAATAACACAAAAAACAGGGTGCGAGTAACAGTTGCGGACTGGCATTGCGCCACAAAGTCATTCTGCGTTCCCTTAAAGCACCTCTGAAACTGAGTTTGAAAATGGCATTTGGCTACCCTAAGTGTGTTCCACTTCTCCTGCTGATCTCTGGAGAGGAGGAGGCAGATCTGCTGACTCCACACACATGGGTCGACCAACAAAGGCAGCTCTGAGACTTTGCTCCCTGGATCCTGTAGTGACGGGCTTGGCAGGCCACAGACATAATGAGCTCCAGACCAGGGAGAGTGCAGCATTATCACCCTGGAATTTAGTAGTCAGGTTGGGCGGGAGGGATTGAGCCCAGTCTGACCCAGCTCGGCTGTGGGAGGCCCGGGCAAGTCACAAACTACCGGCTCACAGTTTCTGGAACTTTCTCCACACAAGCCCAGAATCTTCCCTGCTATCATGTATGGCGGTCAAATCCCAAGAGAACACTTTCACATTTGCTTGAGTGCGAGAAAGAAAATGCCGCACTGCATGATTTGATTATTTATTATCTTGAGAAAATTGCTAACGATCGCTTCTGAACATGCACCGCAATTAAGGATTTCTGCCTGGACTAAATTCAGAGAGATGTTTATTGTTGAGTGTGCCGCGTGGAATGCCTTACAAGCGGGAATCAAGAACCTGGTCATTATGCATTCTGTTGGTGGTTTGGTGTATGTGTCATGGGTGGCATGTTTGGGGAAATAAACTAATCATGTATTTGCATCTGTTAGTATCAGAAGAAGAAAGTCTACTACTTTGTCTATTTTTACTACATTAGTGTCAAATAGGCCTATGTAATATTTACCACCATAATATCTCTCAATGTCTGCCTCTCCTGCTCTGAAATGTGTTATATTTTGAAAAGGCAAGCAAGATAGATGTTTTAAATAGTATTCTGGATCAAACAAGTAGAGCTGTGAATAAAATTGCATGTCATCCTCTTTCACATCGAAATCATCCAAAGCCATAGACAACGGTTTCACCTAAAAACCTTCTGTACTGTTCTACTGAAGAAAAAAAGTCACCTACATCTGGATGGCCTGAGGGTGAGTAAATTAACAGCAAATTTTCATTTTTGGGTGAACTATCCCTTTATGTAACAACAACAACAACAACAACAACAAACTTATTTCTAAAGAAATTTATATAATACAGATTCTGTCAAAACAGTGTCATAAACATGAAAAATAGCAAAATCAATTATGGAAACTCAACTATGAAGACTCCCTTGAAGATTAAGATTCAGTTGTAAAGCAGTTCTAAAAGACAACAGTGTCATTATTGAGGTTAAGTCAGTTTTGTGTTGGCTCAGTTTAGATGAATAACACTGTGAAGTTCAGTGTGAATTTGAAACAACTTCAGTTCTACAGTTCTACAAAAGGCAGCAATGACGTTATTCAGCTTGAATCAGTTCAGTGTTGATTCAATTCAGTTCAATGCCAGTGTCAATGCTGCAAGATTAAATTCAGCTGTAAAGGAGCACTAGAGAAGACAACAGTGCCACCATCCAGCTTAATGCAGTTCAAGTTTTGTTCTCATCCAGTGGTGTCAGTCAGTGCAGTCATATCAATACATTTCTGAAAGTAAAGTGTCTTTCAGACCCCAAATAAGCAAGCCATAATGCAACAGTGGCAAGGAACCCAACTCCTTCAGGTGATAGAAACAAAGGGAAAAAAAACCCTGCCAGGTTCAGTCGGGGGTCCATATAAATCACAAATTCGGGATGGAGTACCTCAAGGCTCAGTACTAGCACCGCTACTTACAAAAAAACCCAACAAAAAAAACTACAAACTAAAATAGTCTATAAAAGGCAACGAAATCCAACAAAACCTCCTGATGGGGACCTTCTGAAAGTGGTACAGAAAATCTAACTTAAAAAAAAAACAGAATATTATCATTTAAGGGTAGGGTTTGATCCTTGGTTAGCCTATAATGATAATTATCAGTTCAATTTAAGAATAACAGAAGTCAGTGGGAAGTCCCCATTTAGAAAGCAAGGTAAACAGAGATATGACAGCGATACACTTCCTTTATGTTTCGTGCCATGCTCGAGGCTTTTTCACTTAATCAAGAATCAGTTAAAAAGTGAATGGATCAATTAAGCAATTTATATGGCTAATCTTTGGCAGTTCCAGCATTTTGATGTAGCCAACAAAGTGATTGCAAACATTGTTAATGCATCCAAAAAAACTAAAGAGGGTTGTTCTGCCGCTCCTCCCGACTGATTTAGAATAATTTTAGCCTAATTCTGGAAATGGAAACAAGTCTCTTCTCCAGCTAGCGCTGGCAGTCTGCATGAAAGCACTCCACCACCAACTTTCTTCCAATATTTCCTCATTTGAATCAGCTAAATGGCTGTTAACTGTGCTCCATGCCAATGATCTCACCATAATCACAATGAAGGTGGTAGCTTGGATAAGTTCATTGTGACAGATGTGTGTAAAAGTGCTTGTGTGTGTTGTTTGATGTACAGTGCTGACATAACAAGACAAGTACATGGCATTAAATGCAAACTTCAACAAATTTTTACAAGTAACCCCCCTTACTATATACACACTTCCGCTCAAATGTCTAGAGTTGGTAATATTTTTTAAAAGTCTCTTATGTACACCAAGGCTGCATTTATTTGTTACAGTAAATACAGTAAAATAGTAATAGTTTGACATATTTTTTACATTTAAAGTAACTGTTTTCTGTTTTAATATATTTAAAAATGTAATTTATTCCAGTGATGGCAAAGCTGAATGTTCATCAGCCACTACTCCAGTCTTTAGTGTCTCATGATCCTTCAATAATCATTCTAATATGCTGATTTGGTGCTCGGTAATAATTTATTTTTATTATCAACATTTTAAAACAGCTGTGCAGTTTTTCAGAATCCACTGATAAATATAAAGTTCACGCAAGGAACCCAACTCCTTCAGGTGATAGAAACAAAGGGAAAAAAAACCCTGCCAGGTTCAGTCGGGGGTCCATATAAATCACAAATTCGGGATGGAGTACCTCAAGGCTCAGTACTAGCACCGCTACTTACAAAAAAACCCAACAAAAAAAACTACAAACTAAAATAGTCTATAAAAGGCAACGAAATCCAACAAAACCTCCTGATGGGGACCTTCTGAAAGTGGTACAGAAAATCTAACTTAAAAAAAAAACAGAATATTATCATTTAAGGGTAGGGTTTGATCCTTGGTTAGCCTATAATGATAATTATCAGTTCAATTTAAGAATAACAGAAGTCAGTGGGAAGTCCCCATTTAGAAAGCAAGGTAAACAGAGATATGACAGCGATACACTTCCTTTATGTTTCGTGCCATGCTCGAGGCTTTTTCACTTAATCAAGAATCAGTTAAAAAGTGAATGGATCAATTAAGCAATTTATATGGCTAATCTTTGGCAGTTCCAGCATTTTGATGTAGCCAACAAAGTGATTGCAAACATTGTTAATGCATCCAAAAAAACTAAAGAGGGTTGTTCTGCCGCTCCTCCCGAATGATTTAGAATAATTTTAGTCTAATTCTGGAAATGGAAACAAGTCTCTTCTCCAGCTAGCGCTGGCAGTCTGCATGAAAGCACTCCACCACCAACTTTCTTCCAATATTTCCTCATTTGAATCAGCTAAATGGCTGTTAACTGTGCTCCATGCCAATGATCTCACCATAATCACAATGAAGGTGGTAGCTTGGATAAGTTCATTGTGACAGATGTGTGTAAAAGTGCTTGTGTGTGTTGTTTGATGTACAGTGCTGACATAACAAGACAAGTACATGGCATTAAATGCAAACTTCAACAAATTTTTACAAGTAACCCCCCTTACTATATACACACTTCCGCTCAAATGTCTAGAGTTGGTAATATTTTTTAAAAGTCTCTTATGTACACCAAGGCTGCATTTATTTGTTACAGTAAATACAGTAAAATAGTAATAGTTTGACATATTTTTTACATTTAAAGTAACTGTTTTCTGTTTTAATATATTTAAAAATGTAATTTATTCCAGTGATGGCAAAGCTGAATGTTCATCAGCCACTACTCCAGTCTTTAGTGTCTCATGATCCTTCAATAATCATTCTAATATGCTGATTTGGTGCTCGGTAATAATTTATTTTTATTATCAACATTTTAAAACAGCTGTGCAGTTTTTCAGAATCCACTGATAAATATAAAGTTCACATATATATATATATACACACACCCTAAATTATATAAAATATATATAAAAAACATATATAAATACAGAAAATTTGGGTGAGGTGGAATGATGATTTTCAGTGAAAGTTATTATTATTATTATTATTATTATTATTCTCTCTTCCTTTAACTGCCCTTTTCATTCCAATAAGTGTCAATTAAATCTGCCGTTTACAAGGTTTAATATTCTTTTAATAATAATTTAAGTAAACTCTCAGCCAGCTTGAGTTAGCAGGTTTATGACCTGTTCCTATTGATACTGAGGAAGGTAGTGGCCACTTCCTCCGTTATTCCAGCCTAACATGGAGCAGGGCCACAGGCCCAGTCCTGACTCTCCAGGGACCGGCCTGCTCAAGAGCAACTAAAGTGTGGCCAGGGTCCAGAGCCACCCTCCTGCCAGAAGACATTTAACAAGCTGGCAGTTAAAAAAAAAGTAAGAGGTCTGTTGAGCATGTGGGCAAACATAAAAAGCAGTGGATTTAAAAGTTAATTTTTCCAGATGCTATTATAGCTCCTTCGTATTAAAACCTTGTGCCAGTGAAGGTTTCCTTCTCTTTTGTGATTGTGCATGCTTGTGTGTGTTATTTGTGTATATTTGTGTGTGTGTGCAACAGCACTTTATGGGATGCAGAGCAACTCTCCTCTGTGGTTAATTATGGTTTTTGTTTGCCCAGTCATTTTGTCACTTCCTTGCCATTTCAAAGTGATAACGGCCATAAATGCCTTTCCAAACTCTTTACAGCAGCAGAGACCTCAGCATGGAAATATGTCCCCTGTTTAAAGATAAGGAGGAAAATTACTAAATGAACACATGCTGCTTTGTGATGAGGACTTCCTCTCCACCAAAATTGTGAAAAGGCAAGTGAGGAACATCTCTGTTAACAAATATGAACGATTATGCTGCTTAGGAATAATTTTTGATCTAGTGATAAAGGTGCCTTGTATTAGCTATGACAGAAGACTTTTTATTTTTATTTTTATCTGAACTAGTGGTGGCCAATGGCTGATAAAAAGCCAATATGTACTGGATAGAAAAAAACTGCCGAACATCAGTTGATATATCAGCCTTAGTAATGTATTTGTCAACCACTAATCCTAACTCTATGAACTCATAATTTATGATATCTTACACAACAATAACAACAACAATAATTAAAATAATAACAATAAAAAGGTAATAAAGTACCAACAAATAACACTGTATAATGGATGGATGGCAAGACAGCACTACAATTTCTGGACTATAAATCTCAACAAAAATGTGTCATAATATGTAAAATCATATATCATAATGTAAAATTACAGTAAAATCTGCAACTACGACCAACTATGAATTCCCAAATAAACCCATTTCACAAACTTTTATAGTCCTATTGAGTAATCAGATCAAACACAGATCAAACTGAACCCAGCTCCAAAGCATGATGGTTAACTATTAGTAATTAAACTAAATATTGCATTATAAAACAAAATGACAAAAAATGCTCTACACAGACTCAAATGACCCTCTAGTTTAAAAAAAAATCAAGATTGTATTGATTGAAATTCAAGAGAACTGCATATAGAGGTGGCAGATCACAGCAAAAGAGAAACTTCAGGGAAGTGAATTATATCCTTTTCTATCCATAATCCTTTTTCTCAGAAAAATCTCCAGTTCAAAGGCCTAATCTGCATGACCTCTGACCTTTCTCATCCACCAGGGCCCCAGAATAACCAGCCACCTCAGAGGTTACAATCAAAGTAAGGTAGTTAAACTCATAATGTCCACAGCTAAAATGATTATAAGTCCGCACAGATAAGACACCTCCAGGAGATTTTAAGCATGAATATTTTATGCCATCCGATTAGCCTGGGCCATAGCAGTGTTAAAAAGGTTTAAATATGACCTCATGATCATGAGCCAGAATATGCGTACATAATCTTTATCAAAACTGCTTGACGTCAGGGTTTTTAAAAGCATGAATTGAAACAATGCAGGCACAAGTAGAAAGGAACACATATCAATTGGATTTGTTGGTCATTGTTTCTTATGGGAGCTATTTTCACAAGTTGATTATGATTTAAATTAGTTAAAATGTACAAATTCAAAGTTTTAAGGCTACATAAGACACAGAGAGACTGTTTAGGTCAATGTTTTGATTATGTCCTGCTCATACAAATAGCGGTATAGCATTTGTTACTGCATGAAATTGAACTCCTTGATTTCCATGACCAGTGTTGTTATTGATAATTAAAATTAAAATGATTAAAAATTGTTTTCTGTAATTTCAATAAAACTGAAATAAAATATAACTATTAGATTAAAAACAAACATTTTTGGTAACTAATTGAAATACATAAACATAAGTACTAAAATTATTAAAACTAAAACTGAAATAAAAACACAAAGCTATACATGAATAACAAAAACTTTAATAACTAATAAAAAAATAAATAAAAATGACAAAAGCACATAATAAAATTACTAAAACTTCAGCTTAATGTAAACCAGTCTAACAACAATAAACATGATAAATCACAATAATGGTGACATACAATACATCATGCAATATTACAGTAAAATCTCCAACTACAACCCACTTCACACACTTTTATAGCCCTAGTAAATAATTGGATCAAACTCACTCTGATTTGACCCCAGCTGCAAAGCATGATAGCACAACGTATCTTCTGACAACTTCCTGTTGTCTGACAAAAACCGAACAAGACAATCGGGCTGGAATGGGAGGTGGAATTCTCCTGCAAGTGTGGACAGCGACTCCGCAAAAGCAGGGAATAAATTGTTGGATTTGAGCAGTTTGAGGAGCAGAGATCCTGTAAACAGCGAATGCTGTCTCACATCAACCAGCCCATGTGTTAGCACCTTGTTGGGTTGACTGCAGCCTGGCAGACGGGGCTTGTTTTTACAGGGATCAGCACCAAAAGATCCAGGGTGCTTATTTTAACACCTGCCCTGGAGCTCTGTCTGTGCTCAGCCCACTCCCCGTCCACCAGCAGCCCCCCCTCGAGTGGCCCTCTCTCGGCCTGGGCCCCATGCCAAAGTCCTCAGAGGTCTGTTCTTGTCATGACAGGCCCACGCAAACCCAACTTCAGTCTTACAGAGAGCCACAATCATCTGATCCCTCAGCAAAATGAATGCCACACAACAACAACATAAATCTTCCCCTTATTAAATAAAGAAGCCATAGAGAAAGTTCTTTAATGACTGATCTCCCTGAACTGCACCAAATACTCTGTAAATCCTGTGTTGAGTTACTTCCTGTTGAAACAGGAAGCTAATAGGCCAATAGGCTTATTAATAAGACCAAAGGGTCAACAGTTATCATGACCCCCAGTCTGGTAGATTCCATAACAGATTCTGGTAGATTCATATAACATGTTAGTCTTATTCCTCGTCTCCTTCATTAATTTATTTATTTATTTATTTATTTATTTATTTATTTATTTTTTTTATGGCTATTCAAAAAGACAAATGTTTTCTGATAAAATGTAATGTAGTGTTATTGGTTACCCAACATGCCTTCTGGCATTCTGACCAGCTTTGGGTTTAAATACTCACAGAGACTGTGGAGTTATGTGAAATGAGTTTGCAGGTATGTTCTTTGTTAGTTCAAATTGCTTGCCATGTTTGTTTAGTGTAGTGTCATGCTTTATGTATTTGATTCACTAAAATGAACTTGCTCAAATGTGTTTTCTGTTCACAAATTGGTCTACACTGGTTGTGATGCATGTTTTTGATTCACTAAAAGAAGTGAATGCGAATGCAAATAATTTGTTCTTGAATTGGACTACACTGCTTGTGCTATGTGTGTTTGAATCACAAAATTTTTTTTTTTTGTTTTATAAATCAGATTACAATGTTAACGCTGTATGTGTTTGATTTACTAAAAATAACTGGTTCAGTAATTTGTGAATCAGTCTACACTGGCTGCACTGTGTTTGTTTGTTTCACTAAAATGATCCTTTTTTTCACATGAGTTGGTCATCACTGGTCATGCTATTGTTGTTTGATTTACTACAAAGAACTGGTTCAAAAAAGTTATTTGTTTTTGAATTGGACTTGATTGACTACAAAGAACCGGTTCATAAAACTCATTTTTGAATTGGTCATACTTGTCATCTTGCAGTACACAGTCTTTTTATTGCATCACTTTCAATAGATACTGCAAACTAATTACAAATAAGTACACTGTAAAAATACATTTTCACATAGCCACTAAAAATAAATTTTTGCTATAAAAAATATCTGCTAAAAGTGAATTGTGTAAGCATTTAGGAGTACACTAGAGATGGCCTGTAAGTTGACACAACTAAAAGCCATGAAACTCTAATTTTGATTTCGTAAAGGGTTCCCGTGGGAGACAATTTTTTAGAGTGACATTGCACCATGAAGGAATGATGAATTATGAACAGTCATAATTCATGTGTGTGTCATGTGTGTGTGGTCAGCATGCTTTTCCCTCTCTGGTCCAGTGGTCTGATGTATCCCCTAAGCCCAGATGCTCTCAGCAGGAAGAGACTGTCCATCCTGCGAAACTGCACTGATCTGACAAACCTGGGCAGATGTGCCAAGTGCTTCCTGCTTAAGGGTCACGTCCCCCTGTAAGCGATGGCCACAGATGGCCCATATTTCACAGCGAACCTTCCTCCGTTCTCTAAGGTTAGGTCTCTCTCCTGAGTGGAGTTGTATGTGACCTCTCCAGAGAGCGAGGGACTGGGGACTTCGTTCAGCCAATTGGGAGATGACTGCCACCACAGTATAATCTTTTCCTTTTTTTTCTCCCCTGAAGATCAGTCTTCTGAATTATGTGAAGTGCTGACTTTAATTTGTCCTGAGGAAAATAAAACTCCAAATAAATCAGATTTTGCAACAGTGTGAAATTTAGGCCAAGAGAAAATTAATCAGTTTTGGAGTCTGTCATCAGATACAAAATCTTAAGTGTCATGAGCTGTTCTCAAAGATTTTTTTTCTTGTGTTTTATCTGTTTTATGTTCGCGATGAGCACATCTTACACTCCATTTCACTCTGTTTATCCATCCATCCATCCATTTTCAATATAAGTGCTGTTACATAAGGACTTTAAATGTGAAAACAAAAACGTGCATGGTGTATTAAAATGTGAAGTTTTCTGCAACAGAGTATGGGCTGAAGTGATTTAAGGGGAATTACAATTCACGCTGTTCATCAATTCAAAATAGCAAACACAATATCACTGTCTGAAACACTGACCTCAAAACAAAGTTCCCTTAGGGATTCTCTGAAGATGCATTACCAAGCCTCAATTGTAAATAAGTTTTTAATGGACATTTATTGCGCTGCTACGCTCTTCTTGAACTACACCCATTTTCCCAACGTTGATCAATTCTGATGTTTGTCTCGCTCCTCCGAAATTTTGCAAGCTAAACATAAAGAGAATCCAGATAGTATTTTGTAAGCAAATATTTTTGAACAAATGACACTCCACATGTCATCTGTATATTTACGATGACTCAAAGACATGGGTGTGTGGGTCTAATTAAAAATGTGAGCGGGGTTAGCAGCCTGCTGCTTTCCTCCAAGTCTCTTGTTGCCAGCTCTTGGCAGCTCTGCTGTCAGAGAGCCAGCTGTTTAGTCCTGCCCTGAATTATTGCCAGCCCGCAGTGCATTGTGGGACATCTGGTCCGAGCAATGCTTTTGTCATCTTTTGTCAATACAACACTTAAGTTTTTAAGTCAGGACATTACAAGAAAGTGCTTCCATTTTATGAGAGATTTCTAATTATGGAGATCATGGATTGCACACTGCTTCATAATTTCCAAACATTTTTGAGCATTATACATTGATTATGAAAGCTAACAAACATGGTAATTGCATACATTATTGCATGTGGGTCTTTTATAGTATCCAGAAATGTATGTAAATGGTGTGTGGGTGCTGACATCCTTTCAAGTCGAAGAAAGAAAGATCAAGAGAAAGTTTATACAGTATTTAAATGAAAGGCAATTAAACATTATTTTCCCTCAATGACAAACAATTATAACAAATGTATTCAACAGTTTTCAACACCAGCACTAGTTTGGATGCCAACTAGGCTTCTTAACTAGCTTAACCATCAAGATTTCCTGATCAACCAGAAAAGGCCATGATGTTTAACCAACTTCACTAGCTAGTGATGGTTTGCTGGTAAACACAATTAGTAATGTTTTAGTAAGGTTCCATTAGTTAATGCAATAATAAATATTAACTAACAATGAGCAATACCTTTGTTGCTGTATTTATTAATATTTGTTAATGTTAGTTAATATATATATATATTGTATGTATATATATATATATATATATATATATATATATATATTGTAGTTCGATAAATACCATGGCTATGCTGATTTATCTGCACCAAACCGGTACAAACTAGTCCTCTATACTAAGGATTAAATTCATACTTGGCAGGTCTATTCACCAGGGAAACTTTAGTTGGCACTTAAATCGTCAAAAAACACTGAACAAAGGATTTCTGCCATCATTTACTTCTTAAAATAGTGTCATCTACTGCACTGGAGGTCAAATCAAAGCAGTGATGCATCTTAGGTGACCTTTCACAATTCTTTGCACTAACCTTCCCTGCTCTGTTGAACTGCAGCACATGACTGTCCTGTGATCAGCGATGAGCTCCTGCGAGTGAAGAGCATCTTCTAGAGTACAGACGGGCCCCTGATGTCTTCAACCCCTCCCTGTGTTTATAACTCATTTTTATTGTGAAGTATAATGCCCTGTTCACTCTTCACAGAATACTTCAAACGCTTCCGCCACTCTGTTACCCTTTCCAAGAGCCAATACATAGCAGCATTGTACATCACATCCGGACTTCAAATATTCTTTGAGTCTCAATTTTGCCAACAAAAAGTAGGAACCGATGGCACAAAACAACGACAACAAAAATATCCCCCAACTCTTTTTATCTCGCGTTTCTTCAAGGAACCCGCTCATGTTCTCTTTGTTTTGCTCTAGAGACGTGCTTCTTTTTTTGCTGTTGTTGTTGTCTTCTGTGAAGCTCGTGGGCCAAAAGCTCATAATCATTTCAAAAGGACCTTTAAATATATAACAGGCATGCTACATCTCAGCAAACAAAGTGTCACTCTGAGGAGGTAAACATTCGAGCTGACTCCCGAAATCATGCGACAATCCCTGAAAAACGTCTGTTTCGTGACCTCTGCTTTCACGTATCACCTTCACAACAACATATGCATGTTACCATCCAGGAATACAAAAAAAGTCACACAGTAACACAAGTCATCTTTACGATTATAAGAAATATTTCCCCTTGCTGTGCTCATACACCAAAGCACTGCACCTCTGCAAATGCAGGATTTTTTATAATCTCCCACTATGAATGGCAATTTAGATAATATCATTATCACTGCTCTGTAATGAGTTTTAGTTCAAATGTTGTTTCACATTCCAGTATCAATAATATTGAGAACATTATTATAAATCACAGGTTTAATATCAGTAATTTCGATGTGGGGTAGTCAAAGATGACTATTATTATGTGACTATTAATTTGCGCAATAAAAAACAAACAAATCATTGGCGTGACTAAATGAACGACCATCACAACTGTCTATATGCATTTCAGAGGTGATTGCTCCCACATAAATGTTATGTTTAGTGCAGACCAAGTTATTATCTTGCTGACTGGCGCATGTAAACACTGTCTGAGAGCCGAAAAAGACACTGTTTGGGGAAAATTGAGAAACTCACCCTTGGCACAGTCGTATTTCATAAATCTTTTAGCATGTGCCTGCTGGCTAAAATACTTGGCCTCAGAACAGAACTTAACCTCACGATCCAGAGATGTAGAATGGGAAAGAGAGAGAGAGAGGGCTGATAGACATGACACTTTTCTCTGTGTCAGGACCTGGGCCAATGACATAGCAAACCGCTTAAAGTTTGACTCACCCACAGACCCGAAAAACTGCTCGCTGCGAACGTTGACAGCAATTTGAAAATCATCGACCAGAACACCAGAGATAAAACTAATCTTTATTATGATTAATATATATATATATATATATATAAAAAAGAAAATTCCAATCAAATTTTGAAAAAAAATGTGTGGCAAAAGTTTAGAAGTAGTTCAACTTTGCGACACTGGTTATAAATGAAAAATGATCAAATAACTTGATATATGACAATTGTGCATACATTAACAGCTCCACACACACACAAAATATTTCATCAAAGCAGCACAGTGAGAACTTTTTGAATGCACACAAATGAACTAATGATGTGTATGCCTGCAAATCAAGTTCATGCACTGATTCATTCACAGGTATAATTTTAATAAAAGTCACATTCACTTTTTATCAGGTATCCTGTGCTGTTCTGGAGTGTAAGCACTACTGACTGGAGGAGGTTGGCCTGTTCTCGGAGTTCCTCCTACTCCGGAATTAATCTGATCCTGGCGGAGGAATGTGGGATTTGGCAAGCGCTCGGCCATAAATAAAGAGAGGCCTACACAAAAGAATGTGTTAATTACTAATTATACAGAGAAAGGCACAGACCAAGCAAATGAGTGCTGGAAGGCGAATGGAGATGTCTGCTCCCAACTACAATGTTAGGTCCACTTACACTGGGGGAAAAAAAAGTATTTAGTCAGCCACCAATTGTGCAAGTTCTCCCACTTAAAAAGATGAGAGAGGCCTGTAATTTTCATCATAGGTATACCTCAACTACGAGAGACAAAATGAGAAAAAAAAATCCAGAAAATCACATTGTAGGATTTTTAAATTGTCTCTCATAGTTGAGGTATACCTATGATGAAAATTACAGGCCTCTCTCATCTTTTTAAGTGGGAGAACTTGCACAATTGGTGGCTGACAATACTTTTTTGCCCCACTGTATGTAAAATAGAAATCAAATGCTGCAGTCATTCAAACAGTTAAGAACATGTGTCCTAATTGCCACCCAAAACAGTATCCGTCACATGAACGAGAGAAAATGCCCAGTCTCTGGAATCATGACCCCATCCCAAGGTGCCATTTGAAAATCCCTGAACTTACACATTTAATCACCTCATTCGGTCTCATTAGATATTGTAGCTCATCTTCAGTTGGGTTCAGAACTCTTCCTCACCTTCTGTAAAAAAAAAAATGCCTGGATATACAGTGAGGCGGAAACCTGCAGTAAATTAGTGTCACAATTCCAGGGGACTATTTGCAGATCAGCGGAAAGTGGCAGATGGCGCTTGCATTGAAATGTATTGTGACTGTTATTCAAAAGCAGACTTTTTTCCGCTCTCTTTTTTCACAGTATTAAAAAATAATGTGTTGTTTTCTTACTGTGTGGCCTATTAATAGGGAAAGAAGTGGAGGAGAATTAAACTTTAAGCAGCCCTTGACACTCACTGAAATTTAGGGTGTCTATTAAAGATCCTCTTTAAAAAGCAGAATGAAATAATAGATTTGCGGCTGGCATCTTGCCTGCCTGCAACTTTCTGGGCTCATCATTAGAGCTGGCATCTCCAGGTCTCAGGGAAACATCCGTGGCCCTCAGAGTAACACCGTCTTCTGCATCTGTCCTGGCTGCCTGTCTCCAGAGCCTGCTCTCACTGATGTTAAAAGAAATCTTTATTGTCAGCCACATCTCCCATTCACTTTGTTCACCTATGCTGACAATCCTGGGCTCTGTGTGTGTGAGAGAGAGAGTCACAGAGAGATTGTGTGTGAGAGTATACACCAGTATAGAGTCCCTGCGTGAGAGTGTGTGTATGCAACTCTCCCTCCCTCCAGTCCCTTTCGTCTTCCAACATTGGCATCCCTGAGTTTCTAAATGCTCCCTCATTAGTTTAAATCTGTTTGAAATCTCCAAGTGAGAGAGTGGTAATGAAGTGCAAGCAGTGGCCCTCTCTTAAGCCGTGACAGGTGGGAAGATGGCTCGTGATGTTTGATTGGGGGGGAGGACGGCTGGCGGCAGTGGTGTTGGCAGGAGGGGCGGCGGATGGAGCAGGGGGGTAACGGACTTCTGGATTCCAAAGCATCTCGCGTCGGTATCACCAGCAGACAGAGCGCATTTCGACAGCGCCGCTTACGACACCTCTTCAAGTGAAGCCATACAGCACTTTGGCGCATGGGACTGACAGTGTGTTGAATTATTTAGTTAGGCCCGATCCGCTGTTTGCATTGCCGTTCATTATGTGCTCGCTGTCTTTTAATGAGGTCAATTATATGTGGCTGAGTTCCTGCACAGGAAACAGAAATACGTCCGATTAAATGGGTGTAAGTGAAACGCTCAGGAGTGGGAAAAGGATGGAATAAAAGATGATTTCCGTGGCAGGAATCACCGATTTATGTGTCTAAAATTGGTCAGTCCATTTGCACCTTCAGCAGATCGTTGCTTGCTGTCAGCATCTACCCACCCTTACATACCACAAAACCCCTATGATTTTTTTTTCTCCCTGTGGAACACAAAGGAGTTATCAAAATGTAAGTACTTTCCATAATAATAAAAAAAAGTTCCAATAAATAAATTTAAATATAAATAAAAACAATAAATTAATCAATAATATTGGTAAAAAAAGAAAAACAATAAATGTATGAGTTCAGAATATAAACCTGGATTCCCTTAAAGCACTTAACTGGACAATTATGCTCCCTCAAAAAAAAAAATTGCTGGCTATCACTTCTCTGTAACCAGGTAGAAAAGAAGATTGTTTGAACAAATCACTCTCCTGTGCCAGTTTGGCAACAAACTAAATTTGCAGAATACAATCCGCTTTTAGTCTTGTGACCTGCGAAGATAAACAGCGGCATAAACAGAGTGACAGAGAGATTTAATCTGCTAATCGCGCACAAATTCAAAGTTTCACATCTCCCTTATCTGCGGCTTTTCCAGAGAGAGAGAGGGAGAGATAAGAGCTTATGCTCAGAAGGATTGATTATCTGCTAAATAAACAAATATGGAAGCCATGTCTATTAAACCATGACTGAGTTTGTCACGTATTTATTTGCTAACTTTAAAAAGAAAAGAAAAGAAAGTTGAAAGCAAAAACCAAGCATTTCCTTGTATATATAATAATACAGAATATAATAATAATAATAATAATAATAATAATAATAATAATAATGTGAACACGATACATTTTTCCCCCATGGAATTTAAGATGTCTTTGATTAATTAGAAGTTCACCTCAATCGTCATATTCTCCTCATCAATGCTGGAATCTTTATGGCAGCTTCAAATATTTGTGCATGGGTGCATGAATGATTTCCCTTTCATTCTCTCTCTCATTCTGTCTCTCTCTTTATTGCCAGACCTTCTTAAGTAATTTGTCCTTTAACAGGGAGATCAAGCTAATTTTTTGCTTCAATGGCCAAGAATCACAACATGTCACTTAATTCAAATTGGAATGAATACAGGTATGCATGACACAACCAGTGAGGTTTTGTGTTAAAGGATGTGTAAGGAGAGAGATAATGTCTGTGATACAAAAGCTTGTGGCCTAACACTTACATATGCATTGTAGGTATGCATTTGAATTGCAAGATTTTTTTTTTTGTCTGAGTGAATTTTTAGAGACACGCAGACACAATCATTGTCATATAAAGAAGCAAAAATAATTAAAATACAGTCCAGTAATATCAATATGATTTTTTTTTTAAATGCTGAATATATTAACCTTACCTCGACGAGCTCTGTGGATTCTTCACTTTAATTCTTGTTTCAATCTTCTGACACACTTACAGTAAAAATCTGTAGGACTGTTCCACATTAGCACCCCCTCCTACTAATGGCGCTTTTCCACTGCATGGTACGGCACAGTACGGTTCACTTTTGGGGGGTTTTCCACTGGGTACAGTACCTGGTACTTTTTTTAGTACCACTTTGGTTGGGGTCACTGAACTTGCAACACAAATACAACAGAACCGCTAGATTTAAATCAGCACAGCCAGCGAAGGATCAAACGCAACTGTTTTGAACGAGCGCACCTTTTTTAACAACCAAAAAGTTTTGTTGTCTGTTGCGGAAGAACAGACGTTCCTCTCTTTGATAGCAGAGGAGCGGATCCAGCGAGAGCTTGATGGGGCGATGCGGAATGAAAAGGTTATATATATATATATATATATATACACTGTAAAAAACCCACAGTAAGTTTTATAATATTAGTATTATATTATAAATATTTTTTGTTTTAGCTGTCTTTTAATAGTGAGGAAGTGACACAGCTAAAGGTGGCACATCCTAACCTTTCCTAATATGGAGGTAAAGGTAAAAAAAGGAGGTAAAAAGGAAAAGGGAAAAAGCTAATTCTGCACAGCCCCTCTGCTCCGATAATGCATCACACTTCAACTCCGTCTCATCTTATGCAAAGTGACTTACAAGTGGAGGCTGGCGCCAAGAAGCATCAGCGCTTCGTCACTTGAGAGAGGGAAGCAATATTAAAAAGAGTCCCTTGACGGATGCCACAATAGCAGTGCCTTTCATTATTGTCCCGCCGCCTGTGTCAAACCACCGTGTACCGTTCATTGAGCATGCATAGTAAATGACTATTTACCTGCCAGGGCCTTTGATAAGTCAGTCCCCTCTCGGCTGGCCCTTGTGCCCCCCACCCTTCGCCTTCCCTCCCCCTCCGCCGGACGCGGGCCGCTTGCTTTCAGTTGCTCTGAGTGCCCCTCCTCTGCCCACAATCACATTATCATGAGCTTCCCCACCGCCTCCTCTGCTAGAATTTGCAAGATTACATTTTCCACAGGTGTCGTTCTCTGGGGCTTATCAAGGAACTTTCTTTGATTGTTTCCTGCTTTTTTTTCCGTACCTCCCGATTCCTCTTCTTTTATCTCCTTCCCTCTCTGAGCCGTCCTCCCTCTTGCGCTTTCTCTGTTCCTCCTCGTCTCGCTCGTGTTCCTCGGCCTTCTTCTCCTGTCAGCGTCCCTGCTGGGGTTTTGTGTTGCGGTTGCTCTGTTTGTGCAGTCCCTTGTTTTCAAATGACTTACCGGGATAGATATGCAATATTAAAGAGGGGCCTTATGAATTTTTGACATCTAATTAGTTGCTTCTTGGTTAATGTATCGCGGCTCACGGGGGCAGGGCCTTCCGCCAGGGTCTCTGAAGAGCCAAATAAAAAAAAATCCCCGCCATCTCTAGCATGTTCTTCTCTAATGTAAGCAGTAATCATTGCGCTAAGGTTAATTAATGGCCCTCGGTATCCAGGATTTTCACAGTGTATCTGGTTTGCAGTAATGTCGTTTTACCAATTAGTGTATTTTTCCTCTTGAAATCTTAATAGCCCACTTTGAGCTCTCGTATGTATCAGGGAACATACAGTTGAACAGCAATTTTGTGACATTGTAACTATTTATGGATGGCACAGACCCCTAGAGCACACGCATGCACACAATCTCTCTCACTTTTTCTGTCCCGTTCACACACATAAACAACACTGTAATATCCAGTCAGATGGGCCAAATAAAACAAACAAAAGTAATGAATATAACATAATTTCCTTGCTCTATACTCCACAGCAGGGGCCCCATCCAGACTAATGCAACCTAAGCCAGATCTCTCACGATACATATTTACAGTAGGGTCCAAATATTGGAGGAAAAAATTAAACAGTTAGTGAAAATTCAGTTTTATTCTTTTCTTTTTTTTTAAATGTGATATAACATTTTTAATTTGAGTGAAAATGTTTAAAACCTGATGATCATGTTCTCCAACATGATCCAAAAAACATCTTGAGCACCTGATTGTCTGTACATAGGAGACACATGTTCAGTGACAAATTTATTTAATACGTTATATATTTAATGTTTTTAAACCTTTTTATTATATTATTATTTTTATTTATTTAAATGTGAAAAAAATGTAGGAAAAATATATTTTGAATGTGGTCTCATACTTTTAGACCGCACTGTATACATCTCATGTGTCCCTGTACTTTGCATCCCTAACACATTTCTGCAGGGATCTTTTCCACTCACAATGGTTGATTCCCAAAGGTCCATGGAAGTACGTTTGGGAGTTAGTGATTTCTCTTGTAGAACAGAACAGAGCAGAACAGCACAACAGGAGAGCATGCAGGGTGTGTAATCTGACATCGATACAGGAGGGATTCTGGATAGACTGATAAGATGTGCATCTTCCTTAGCAAATCTGTCTACAGAGGTTTAGACTGATCTCATTATCTTAATCACTTCACATACCTGTTTAGTTTTCACCATACAGGTCATAATAAATGTCACTGAAACAACCAGATAAATACAGATGTGTCTACAATGTTAGAGCTGAAGAACTGGCATTAAATAATATTAGTCTGATATATGAGCAATATCACTCGAGTACGAGAGCGATACCGGCTCTATATCAGCATGGCTGTGATTAGGCCAGAGGCACGAGGCCGCAGTTCGACGGAACATGTGAGTAATTAAACAAGAAACAACGGAGTGCCTAATAAAACCCTCTTTTGTGCGGAACTACTTCCTTCCGTCACGGATTCAAAGCTCAAGTTGACAGTTAAACATACGTCACTTTTAGAATTCGTATCAAGGGCATGTGCTGCTTCAGTTAGGTTATTAGTGAGAAATAATGAGGTTATAAAAGAGAAACAATGCGGCAAGACATGCATCCAAATGAGAGAGAGAGACTGCGAAGCTAGGCGTTTATTTTTATATTAACTAACGCACTCTACGATTAGCTCAGTGAATAAAAAAAGTTAAAAAGAACATTATTTTGTGTATTTGGTGTAATGAAATGTGTTTATGCGGTTTAAGGTTCAAAAACACATTATTTTCCACATTCTGTACATTATTGTTTCTCCTCTATGCCCAACCTTTCTGAAACGTCTGAAAAGCAAGGTGTGCTGTGTTTGGCCAGTTATCCAGTGCGTTATGATTGTGACGGAAATGTTACGCCCCTACCATATTGTGATGATGCCGGAGCGATGATTCAAAAACATGAAAACCCATTATAAACGAGGCA
The DNA here is from genome assembly GCF_001515645.1 of Sinocyclocheilus grahami. Taxonomy (NCBI): domain Eukaryota; kingdom Metazoa; phylum Chordata; class Actinopteri; order Cypriniformes; family Cyprinidae; genus Sinocyclocheilus; species Sinocyclocheilus grahami. The sequence continues at coordinate 1,264,696 of NW_015505280.1, read as the reverse complement.
TTCGTTGCATCCAGTGGGGGCATAATTATGGATTATAATGACTTATACTGTCTTTTTTACGCGTTGCGTTGCATCGCGCCGCCTAAACATAAAACCATGTCTGCATTTGTGATCTGAGAAATTACAAACAACAAGCCCTACTCTACACTGCCCAAAAAACTCGCTTTAAATATAAAAAATATAAAAACTCTTTAAATATAAAAAACGTACTTACAATCTGTGAGTCAGAACAGCCGGCAGGGTAGTCTACTCTGCAGAATCAGTAAACAGTCCTCCATAAAATGTGCTGCACACATCTGAATATTTGGGTTGAAGTGTTCTGGAACAGTGTTGTAAATACAACTTAACCACTGATTTCTAGTCGTGTCCATTTTTGGAAAGCCAAACAAAGTAGTTTCGCTTTCACAATGAAACAGAGTCACACATGGCGGCCTAGAGTGAGCGGCGGCAGCCTAGAGTGAGCAGAGGCCAGGGGCTAGAGTGAGGAAATTTTATAAAGAATATCTCTTTGGATTTGAGACTTTAGTCTTTGCAACTTTACAGATCTTTACAGAACTCTACGCATCATATGACCCCTTTAAAAAAAAGTAATCAGTAAAATGCAGCTATTTGTTACTTTAACTCAGTGTTTGTACTGCATGATGTAGAAATGTGACATGCTCTTTCTGTAAAATATTTTTATTTGTCTGCTTCAGAACACTGTGTGGTTGTCGAGTGAGAGTTGAAATGTCCAGTGGTGAAAAACGGTCACGGTATCGAGGACCACCCCCTTCTTGGAATCGTCGCCCTCGTGATGATTATAGACGCCGCAGCCCACCCCCTAGACGGCGGTAAGGTTACTTTTTCTGCTCTCAAACAAGGCTAGATGTCTTAAAAACCCTTTCACCTCAAGCTTAGTTATGAGCAGAATGATGAGCCTAGGTGTGGAGACTGACAAAACCAGCATCTTTTCATAAATTCGGGCAAGATGTTCGAAAACCTTCCCCGTGCTGTCCTTGCACTGATCAGTTTTCAGCTTTTGGATTGGTTAGCCAATGCTTCATTCCCCTTTATATATATATTAAGTTATATAAAGCATTATATATAATGTATATTGTTTATACATTAAATAAATAATAATAATAATCAAATTAAATAGATAACACTAATTGATTAAATGAATCACATACATCCATATTTAGAAAAGATCCTATATGAAAGTAACTCAGATACATTATATTATTGTGGCAGCCAAGGTATTCAGTCTTTGAATAGATTTTACAATAATATCTATATAACTTGAAAATATCTATTCCAACTTCAAAATCATTAAAAGTGGCTTTTTATATACAGTATATTTTATATATATATATTTTTTATTATTTTATATTATATTATATTATATTATCATGTATATCATGACTAGAGAATCTACAGGAAAAAAGAAAGTAAGTAAGAAAGAAAGAAAGAAAGAAAGAAAGAAAGAAAGAAAGAAAGGTCTTCTTCTATGTTGCCTCTCCAGCTGACAGGGTAAGTAAACTTCAGTTTCAGCATTCTCTGAAGACCACCACCATCGCGGGTACTGACGACTCCCCTAGAATAATGATCAATTAACTGATTATTCCAGTGAGGGGCCTGATTCGATAATCAGTGTGGCTATTAATCACTTTTTATCTACTAATCAGCAGCTCCTTATTCATTATGATCCACAGATCAGGGGAGAAGCTCTAGACTGGGCCGTGTTTTCAATCACACCGTTTTCCCTTAGATCCTGTGGTAGGTAACATGTTGCGATTGTACGATAATACCTCTCAGATCCATCTGAACTCATGCCATGATGAACTGCAGGCGCTGAATGGCGAGCCAGGACAGAAGGAACATGAAAACCAACTGAACTGAATTGGTGAAACATATACAGAACTTAAAGCACAAACAGTTAACCCAGAAAAATTCTGCCATCATTTGTCATCATTCCAAACTGATCTGAGTTTCTTACAGGAACAAAAAAAGGAGTTATCTAGCAGAATGTTCAAGCTGCTTTTGTGTTTCGTGCAAGAAGGAAAACCATACAAGTTATAAATGACATTGTGGTGAATAAGTAATGACAGAACTTTCATCCCTTTAAGAAAGAGAAAACAACAACAAAACAAATTAAATTAATATATATATATATATATATATATTGGTCTCACCTAAAATAATATGCAAAAGCAATAGAAACAAAAGATACATTCAAAATGGGCCATTCGTGTGAATATTTCTAAGCTGAAGAATCTGAGGTAAATTGCCTGTTCTGAAAAAGACTAGAGTCTACGAAAGCACTTTACACAGCGCATTTCCACCCATTCCCCCTTCCTAAGTGATCACCTCATTCTCAGAGTCCGCCTTTCGCGGCATAAACGCTTTTCTGTTATTTTTTCATTTAGCGTCAATTGACCTGACAGAATGGTTAGCAATTAAGTGATTTTTGTAATGGTCTTGGGTAATTTGCTTAGGCTTGTCAGCTGTATTTTATGCAGTCACCCTCAGCTCTGCTCTCTCGCTGGCGCATAATAGCTTATAATTTCAAAATCTTTATCCTCTGTTTCATTCTCAATAAATTGAAATTACAGGAAGTTGTTGAAGATGCTTAAATTTCCCCCTTTTTGTTCCATTCTGTCTATTTCGTAATTGAGAGTAAAGGGAATCTTTTTGCTCAGGCAACCATAACATAATCACGCCTAATATGTAAACTCTGTCACGCGATAAGCGGAGAAACCTGCTCGCTCGGGTTCAGCGTAAATACAGGAAGTTTTTCCGCATAGCTAATTGGGCATGTCATGTCAGAGCCGTATCGCAGAGAAATGATTTTATATAGTTCACGTAAGCAACAGCGACCCTAGAAAACATCAACGTAGCACAAGGTCAAATCACAGAGAGTAATGATATCTTGTTTTTTCATCAGGACAAAAGTGACTACACCTTTTCTCCCATGCTCGTATCTAAGGCCGTGCTGCTTTGATGGTCTCTGCTTGTCTTGCCTCTAGAAATGTTGCAAATTTCCAGCATAAAATACTTCAGCTGTCATCTGCATGCCACCACTTTGTCAAGTAATGTTTTTCAGCTAATCATCTCAGCTTGTAATAACTCCAGCCTAACATCTGCTGTCCTCCATAACACTTCACTAATTTTTCCCTCATTCCACTGCACACCATTCACTCCTAACACAATCTACATGTATTCGTTGATAATGACTTAGCGCTTAAAAGCAAATAGATGTCGAGGGACCGGCAAGACAGACGCTCTTACACTACTCTGACTCCAGAAGATGAATCGAAGCCTGGGAGAGCAGAAGAAACGCTTATCAATCATATTTAATGTTTATATATGCGTGTACTGACAAACTGTGACAGGACCCTTGTTGGCACAGCGAAAACATCTAGGCTTTGAATTTGTCCTATCTAGGAAGACATTCCCAGAAAAAGTCTTGAGTTAGAGTTATGACTTTCACCAAGACCCTCCATCTTATCATTTTCCGTTATGACCTCATATTGGGCAAATTCCCCCTACTTATGTTTTAATGAGTTTCCTTGCTGTGCTTAACATGGTTTGAAATGACATCTCATAATAACCATATGCCTATTAAAGACATGATTGAGACAGTCACTAATGAGCAAAGTACATGCTGACTGTGTTGAGAAAACTGTTGGAGATACAATCTTATTTCTCCATAATTTTAATGAGAATTTGGCTGTTTTTCTAATAGGAAGAAACTGAATTCACAAATTAACCCTTATGACTTCAACAAAGTAGAAGGATGGAAATTCAATTTCACAGTTCAACTTTTATTATGTGGATACATTCCATTACACTTTAAATGAGAAGTTGTTTTCGGGTGATGGAATAGAAACATACATTTTAATTTGAACTAAACCACTTTTGTGTTTGGATCATGTATAATATGTGAATGCATAAAACAAAGGGAGAAAATAACACATTGCAACTTCAAAATCGCCTCTTAAAAATCTGAATGTCTCAGACCTGACTGGAAAATAGAAAAAAAAAGATCTATCTAGTTACATAAAATGTGCATTATCACACCATATCATATTTAATAAGTTGTTTGGGATGTTTTGTTGTGCACAGAGCTGATTTTAGACCTTCCTGTGTGTTTTCTGAGAGATCTGAGAACAGGAAGACAAAGAGATTTAGCCACACTTAAATTGCAATTGCAGTTCCCCCATCGACGCTCCTTTGCCCAGACACCTTTTTCATACACGACTGAACCATTCATATTCCATCTGTTCCAGCTCTCACTCTTTGGGGAGGCTGTCAATCTCGAGAAATCATGTGATGGGAGAGGAAGATGAGGGGGGTGTTTTGCCGTTACGCCGCTCATGGCCGCCTGACTCTTGGGACTCTACCAAGCATTGAGTGAACATTTACCTCTCCTATATATTTATAGGCAAAGAGAGCGAGAGCAAAAGAGAGGGAGGCAGGCTGGAGGGCGCTGATGTTGCCGCTGCAGCATGACCAGGAGCCAGGAGAGAGAAGACACATCTGTCACAGGATTAACTTTCCACTCCCTGGGACCTGGGTGTGAGGACCGGCCCCTGTGTACCGCACACACACTCTGATGACATCAGATACAATACAAAAGCTGCCTATTGTTGGCTGATGAACACCTGTCAAGAGCTCTCATACTGAGATTCATACAGCCCCTACAGAGTCAAACGTCCAGCCATTACTGAAATAGATAATGAAACAACAACAGACATCTGTGTACGGTTTCTTTGGACCCTTGTTTACTTGATTTATTCTGCCTTTTTATTCATAGTATTTTTTTTTATTTTATAAAATAAAACATAATTTTGTTGTAAGATATTTCTTCTGTGAACCTTTTTTTCGTAACAAATAAACAAAACAAAAAAAAAACTCAGTAATGTAACCCTTTAACTGTCACTCACATTTTTGAACATAGACGTGAAAGTGCACGATCCAAACTTAAATTTGTATAATTCATGAACGAAAACATTTTGTAACATGATATTGATGTACCATTTTCATGGTAATGCAATGTTTGATTTTAAAATGGGTTTCAAATGATGAATTTTGAGATTTAAAGTATTTAAATTCAATTGATTTATTCAATTTATTCAATTGATATATAATTTCTGATGATTTCTAAAGTGTGATAGAGAAAAAGGCAACAAAGAAGACTTTTTTTGACAAAGGTCAGAACTCCTGTTATGATGTAGATTTTTGAGGTGCACTCTTGTCATAAATGAATCTATTACTTTTCCCACATAGATATTTTACCAATGTTTTTGTAAAAAAAATATTTAGGAGTCTTAGACCTTTCCAACAATATATAGTTTGTCATGATTAGATTATGATTTAATTGTAATCTAGTGAAGTAAACTTAGGCGTCCACACAGAGGGGACGGGTGACAGTTTAAATTGTCTACCAACAATGTACAATAAAGTACATACATCCATTAAGTTATTATTATTATTATTATTATTATTATCATCACTATTATGTTTTTGTTTGTTTATTTTTCTTCTCATTTTCATTTCACTTAAATGAGAGATTTCATTTTCTCAAATATATTGTGTTTAATAACATCATGTGATGGAAATTATCAAGGTATAAATTCGAATTTTAACATTTTTGGAATGAAATGCTTAGCTACTTGGTTTTAGTAATGCTAATTTCAAGAAGTGTTTTACGTTTATTTCACTCTTTGTTTATCATAGATTGTCATGCGTGATCATTCGTATTTTTATGATTTATGAGATTTTCATGTTTTAAGAATGAAAATCTGGATCTAAATAAAATCCATGCATAAAAGACATTTGAAACGCAACAAAATAAGAAAGGAAAAATTCCAAGAAAATTGTATGTGACTTTCAAATAAATAAATAAAAATTAACTCTAATGTAGCACTTACATACAGATAAAATGTGTTGGTTTTACTTAAAAAAAAATAATAATAATAAATCACCTGAAACACATAAAAGTGTCTGAGGTTGCAAAAACAGCCTACTTTATGATGATATACAAACATCTTTCCTTACATTCGTTTCACTTCTCACAAAATATTTTCAACTAAATTCAAAAGTGAAATTAACTTATCACTGCAGGTTGGCACTTTGATTTTACTTAAATTGCGGCAGCAATTAAACATTTAAAAAAAAAAATTTTATATGGCTGTTTTGAGATTCCCGCCATGCAACTGTCTGTGGTCTCAAGCAGAGGGCAAAATCTCTGGTGTCGTTATGGCCATTTTGTCTCCTGCCATTTCTCAGCGTCTCAAATCACTTACAACATCCCTAATAGAAGCTAACACAGGTGTAATTTGGCCATAAGGCTGGACTTGAGGGATATGTTTTGCTTCTTTCTCTCAGGAACAAAATATCCCCACTCCTACTCACTGACCCTTGAGCCCTGTTTACAATATGGAGATGATTATGAAGGTCTTAACTAAAGTAGCCCAGGAAGCCCCAGCGGAGCGTCCTAAGCGACCAGTGCGGCTCCTGACGAGATTGTTTTTGTTTTGGAAGCGCTCTCATGCCACACCCCCTCCTCCTCCTCCTCTTGTTTAGTTCTTTCTCTCCGGCCTGCAGGGCATTAAGATGCCCATGAATTAATGAAGAACACAGAGGTAATTAAACGAGGTGGTGACAGGCTCCTCTGAGCTTTCAGAGGGACAGAAGGTCCTCTCAGGCCCCTCCCTGCCTGCAGGTTGCTACGTGCACTACGGGCTTGATTGGCCTGCTGGGCAAAGGGGCAGATTGCAGCGAAGCCTCACCTGTGGCACAGGAACCCCTCCCAGGGCCCTCCCCAGGTTGCTGGGTCACGCGGCCTGGTCTAAACACCCCCTGTGGCCCAAAGAGGAGAAAACAACAAGAGAGGGATGCAGAGAGCAACAGGGCCACTTCCCCAGATTATTGCACCATGCTGGCCTGTTTACTCTGAGTTGTGATGGACAGCTAGCAGGAAGCAATTGCCCTTTTATCAGGCTTACCTCTCACAGACCAGCGCCACTTAACGTGTGCCCTAGAAAGCGGTGGCGGAGAGCTGTAATGTACCTGCCGTTTCAATAAAAAAATTTTTTAACTGATATAACAAAGCGCTGCTGCTGTCTTCAATCAATCTGAGGCACTTGCATGAACTTCTTCACCTTTTAAAGGGACAGTCCACCCAAAAATGAAAATCCAGTCATAGTTTACTCACCTTCAAGACATTCCAAATCTGTATGACTTTCTTTCTTCTGTGGAACACAATAGATGTTGAATGTTGGTAAATCTTGGTAATGCTGGTAAAAATTGACTTCCATTGCATGGACAAAAAAGACAATGGATGTCATTGGGAAATGAAACCTGTTTGGCTACCAAAATGACTTGCGGGTGAGTAAATCATGACTGAATTCAAATGTTGAGATATTTTACCCATTTTAAACAAAGAATAATATACCAGCATACACCCAAGATATGTACATATGGTAGCAAGTATCATGCAGTACGCACAGCTATAACAGATGTGTTATGAGCATTTTGAAACATGTGGATTAAAATGTGGCGATGACAACATGTTTGCAAAGTTTCGAAAGTGATAATGGGAAAGTTTAGGATGTGACTACTCGCTTTTGCACACGCTCGGCACTCGCTCTCACTGGTCCCACAAGGGGCATCTTTCTGACGCCGTGCGAGGGACTAGAAAAGACGAGGGCGTTGGGCAATCCAGTGATTCAGGACTCCTGAGACCGACCTGTATTTTGTTTATTTGTTCTCTGACTGCAGTCTGGATAATCATCTGTATAAATGCTCAGTTCCCACTTGTGCTCGGAACGCTCTCCCGTCCACACAACGCCCCTGAGGAGGATCTCCCAGGGAGACGGAACATGTGCACAATCAGGAGGCAGGTACAGCCTTTGTCAAGCACTGCTGAGGGAATTGTGCAGCATGGAGGTTGTTTGCCTGACACAGAGGTCCTCATCATGCCTCTCTCCATCTGCCAATGCTTTGCGTCTCTGTGTCCCTTTGTGCCGCCTCACAAAATATTTGGCCGTTGTTGCCTTCAGCCTTGGAAAAGCTGTAAACAACGTGTGCTATTCAAAAATGAGAAAATAAAAAGTTCTGCTTAAGAATAAGAGCTTGATATATGGGTGAAAGTGACTGTAATAAAAGGCAAAGTTCATATGTGTCATTATATAATTTCCCATTTTATCATTGCACAAATGTGTATTTTCTCTAACAGTGTAAAAAAATGCACTGTCATTTTTATTATACTTATTTTTAAGTGACTTCTGATATCTATAGGTTACATATCCTTATGCCAGTAGGTGACAATACATCTTGAGTCACTGAATTCAACCGATTCAATCTAAATCTAAATCATTAACACACAAAATAGCTGACTGTTTTTATAAGTGAGTCACTGAATCATGCACTCAATTGATTCAACCAAATCTATTCATTCACAAACATAACAACTGTCACTGAATCATTCATTCAACGAATTTGTTTGAAAATGCCAAATCATTCAGAAATGAAACAAGTAACTAGACTAGAGTAGGTCATCAAATAGCAATCAAACAGCAACACACTATGTTTTGGAAATTCGTCACAGAGAGAGATCATAAAGATCATAAATCCAACAGCATGTAGCAAACAAATACTACTTAACAAATAAAATCTCTATTCAATTGTGGCCATTCATCTGAGACCGCACCATGTCCCACCAACCACTTATAAATTACACCTATGTTCCAAACTATTTCTGTCAACAGAACAAAACAGACAAAGTACATAGCAACATTGTGCCTAAAATGTAGGTTACTTAATATCAACTTTTTTTTAATTGAAATACTGTATAAAAGCAATATCACATAATCATACTGCCTCTTTATAATAGAAACAACTTCTCAATAAGTCGTTGCTAGTTCTGACGTGATGTTTTGGTTTGGACAATAATTTTGCATTTAATAATTGTTTTACAGTTTAAATGTAGCTGAATAGACTGTAATAGGCTATTTAATGGCAGGTTTCCATTGTGACAACAAGCCTCGCTATTGGGCATACTAAGCATTTCTTGACCAATAGTGGCAGAAATGTTCAAAAGAGTTTATCTGTATCTAAGAGTTTTTTTCTATTAACTACTAACATATCTGGGTACCTCTGAATTCCACACTCCATCTTATTAGAAAAGAAAAGAAAAGAAAAAAGAGCTAGTCCCAGAAAACTGCAATATGCCCCATCTTTGGACAATTGGTTGGGTCTGGACATGGAGTAGAAAAATGTTCTGATTATGAGGAGAACAGGTGCAGGAGAGCTCACTCCTGGGACCCTCAGACAGTCACTGGCCCTTCTTTGTGGACTGCATTTGTGTGTGCGCAATTGTGTGGATAAGGGACAGGGATGAGGGGCGTGAGAGCTCAGCTCATTAGAAAGCTTTTGCTTCTGCTAACTCACTTGTCCCATGGGAGATAGCTAATCACCACAAAGGGACCTAAAGTCAGTTAAAGCAGGATGTAGGATGCTTATTTACAGACCTTTCTCACTATCTCCCTCTCTCTCCCTGCTCTTTCCCTCCTTTTGCCATTTATTCACATAATTTGAAGAGAATTGTGCAAGCGCTTCAAAGAGGCCAATACTTTAATGTAAATGCTAAACAAATCAATGCATGTAGGTTTACATTAATAAGTGTTAATTGAAACTGCCTCAAGTTATTAAGGTGATGGTTAATTTCTACATTCTGTTCTAATTAATAAAAAAATATATTTTTGTAAATAATAATTATAAAAGGAGCATATATAAACCTGGTTACATATTAATACTGATTCTAAAAATGTTGTTTTTGTATGCATTTGTACTAAAGTTAATATAATGTTCATATTTTTGGCATGTCTAGTTAAATCATAATTTGATGTTTCGGAGCAGAGGCAAGCAACCAAGACACAACCAAACTGCATAAGGTTGCTGGGTCTCCTTATCTCCTCTAATGTTGTTAATTCTGTGGTCATTGGTATTTTTAGTGACCACAGGGACCCTCATTTAATAGTTTTGGGGTTTGAGGTTCTGGCCCCAGAAGTGGTCAACATGCTGCGGTCGACACACAATTAGTTCAACTCAATGAAAGCAGACTGGTGTTCAGCATGTTGAGGCCTTATCATGACCTGTATCATGACATGCAGAAATGTATGACTTCCAAAGAGACAAAAGACTACCTTATTTTTTCAGCTGTGACAGAATGTTGTTCATGTTTTCTGTTTATTTCCTCATGACATCATATATAATTGGATTGTGGCATGGGTGTATCATTGTTTCCCTGTAAACCTTAACTTGTGTCCGTGAATGAGCCATAGTCATTTTCATATCCAGTTAAAAGTTAAAGAACTCCATTATGAAAGTTTCACTTGTCTGTATCCAACCACAACGACCACAATTTAAGTTATTAACTGATATCCATTCAGCCTTGCTTAGTTCCCAAAAGGAAGTGAAACTGTGTGTTTTAAACTAAAATGTTTCTTGGTTCCCTTCCAAACCCATTGCCAGGTCTTTTGTGTTTGAGATTAATGCCTAACCAACAGTTTCCAACCGTATCAGACGATCATTCTTCTAAACGAAGGTCCTGTTTCAAGGGACATATATAACGAAATGTTATGGTGTCTTAAAACAGGGGCCCAGGAGAAAATGAGCAATCTTCATAAAGATCGTCATATAGTGCTACCGTTCTTCATAAAAATGACGGTCCTCTCACAGGAAACCACTTTGTATTCAGCAAACCTTCGCCTCTGCTGGTCAAAGACTGTTTGCTTGTGTTCGCCGAGGTGGAGAGATCACATATAGGAGTGGATATCAGTCTCCTCCAAACAGCAAGTCTCTTTATCAATTTGCTAAACACACACAGTTTAATCCCGGGGGGCCTCCTGTGGCTGCAGATATAAATTTTAGAGGATAATTAGACCCACGCGAGGGGGCACTCCACAGGACAGGAAAAAGGACGGCAGGCAGCGGCCAGAGAAGAGATCTCCCTCTACCACAAATGCCCGGCTGGCACTGGCAAAGCCTCTGCCACCCCTGGAGCCTCGCAGGTGCTAACTGATTTATATCTGTTCATAAATGTTTAACCTTTTTTTTCATCCAAAGGAAAGGGCATCTTATCTCTCCCCCCAGTTCTGTTAATTGAGTATATGATTAGAGCCTGCTGTTTGACTCGACAAGACCCCTCTTTTGTTGCTAACAGGAAGGCCAAAGGACAAAACTGAGGGAGTGTCACAGTCACCATAGGTCCCCTTCTTTCACGCGGACGAATGCTTTTAACCATGATTCCCTTCACTGATCATGGGAGATATAAACTTACATAAACTATATTTTATCAAAGCAATTTAATATTACAGACTGTAAAGAAAAAGGAACATGGACCTTAAAAACGAAGTTAACAGTAGAATGCATGGAATTATGTGCCATAATTTTAACAATTGCCTCTTGTCTTAAACTATTGAACGCATCACATACACTTTTGTTTAAAAGTTTGGGGTCAGTAGGATTTTTTAATGTTTTTGAAAGTCTCTTATGCTCACGAATATCTGCATTTATTTGATCAAAAATATAGTAATGTTGTGAAATTTTATTGCAATTTAAAATACCAGTTTTCTATTTTAATTTATTCCTGGAATTGGAAATCTGAATTTTCAGCAGCCATTTCTCCAGTCTTCATCCTCATCATTAATATTGAAAACAGCTGTGCTGCTTAATATTTTTTGTGGAAACCATGATACTTTTTTTCAGGGTCATTTGATGAATACACAGCTTTTATTTGAAACGGTTTTTATTTGTAACATTGTAAAAGCCTTTAATGTCATTTTTGATCAATTGAATGCATCCATGCTGAATAAAACTTGAATAAAAGTTGTATTTATTTATTTATTTTAATCTTTCTGATGCCAACTTGAACTGAACGGTAGTGTACTTTAAGTACTCATCGCAAGAAAAATGTGACAAAAACACTCATTAAATGCCTTAAGTCAGCACATACAGACTTCAAAAATTGGTGCATGAAACACAAGGGTAACAACCAGCTAACTGATCATTTTGGGTAGAGGAAAACATCCTGATATCATAAGACAAGAAGTTACTAAACATGACAACAAAATCCACTGACAGTCATCTAATCACCATCTGCATTGATTTGCTCACACATAACTGGAAAAGTACCTATCTATTCTCAAAACAATGAGAGGCATTGTCAAAATATCTGAAGTTGTGAAAAGCTTTGTCAGTGTGGTTTCAACAATGATACATTATATTATCACTTTAACTTGGACAGTGATCCTCTGTGACAGTTTTATCACTATAACTTCAATTCATGTGAATAGATGTGTGATGACGGTCACAACATCTGTAAATCACTCAAGTGTTTTCCACACAATATTTTTCTCGGTATTTCCTCTGGCGGGCCATGAAGTATCTGTTCTCACTATAAAATACTTTTCTACCTAGTAGACACATATATCACCTATATCATTGTGATCAGCTTTGTGTTTTCAGTTATTTGAAACCAAGGTCCTGTCACAAAAATATGAAGCCCTTGCTGTCTTCCTCTGAGGCCACAATGTGATGCACAGACTTTTAGACTCTAAAAGGTAATATACAAGCAGCGTCAACTTGGATATGCTTGAATTTTTTTAGTCTTTAATTAAAAGTTTTTTGTATTCTTCATGAACCTATAGTGGATGATACACAATAAGCTGATGGCTCTTGACTGGTGATGACATCATCACGGCTGTCTGAGCCAGTGGTCAGCTCTGGTGTTGATTATTCAAGTGTTTCAGGCCTCCTTAATAGCATCTTCCTGGGAGGCGGCTGACTTTCAGAGAACAGAAGAGGGCTTAGGGAAAAAAAAATCAATAACACATGATTTATTGATCACTAAAAATGCTCCTCATTAGCCCCCCGACTGGCCCTCTGCATTTAACAGATGACAAAATGTCACCACTGCACTAAAACTGTCCTGGATTTCTACCACACTTTCAGTATCCCGGAGAGGAAACCTGAAGAAAGAGTAAACAAGCAACTTCCTTCCTGTTAAAACTTCATGCTAACTGCTAACTTCCTCTTAAAGCACAGGCCATTCATCCAAAAACTTTTTGCTAAACCAAACCTTACAGTTTAAGCGTAAAACCTCATTTGTGTGCTCATTTATGGAGAGAAAGGATACAAAAGAGGTAAACATTTAAATAATAATTATTAATAAATTATAAATATTTTATTGCTTCTAATAAAAAAAGTATAGATGAAAATAGTAAGAAATTACAGTGCTCAAATAATATGATCTGCTCACATACAAATAACTAAAAACATCAGCGTTTTAATTAATAATTATTAATAAAGTAATAAAAAATACAGATTATAATAAAATAATAATAATAAATAATAATAAAAAGACAGGAAACTCCAGCACTCATTTATGTATATGTGTGTGTTTTGAGTATTATTATACTATATTATACTATATATATATATATATATATATATATATATATATATAATGTGTGTATATGTGTGAGTGTGTCACGCCCATGGACTATCATTATGTTCCTGTGTTATGTTTTGTTCTCCATGTGCTCCCCTTGACCCAGTTTCTCCCGTGTTCTGATTGTGTTCATTGATCCCAGGTGTGTCTCATTTATTCCCTCGTAGGCCTCCTTAATAGCATCTTCCTGGGAGGCGGCTGACTTTCAGAGAACAGAAGAGGGCTTAGGGAAAAAAAAATCAATAACACATGATTTATTGATCACTAAAAATGCTCCTCATTAGCCCCCCGACTGGCCCTCTGCATTTAACAGATGACAAAATGTCACCACTGCACTAAAACTGTCCTGGATTTCTACCACACTTTCAGTATCCCGGAGAGGAAACCTGAAGAAAGAGTAAACAAGCAACTTCCTTCCTGTTAAAACTTCATGCTAACTGCTAACTTCCTCTTAAAGCACAGGCCATTCATCCAAAAACTTTTTGCTAAACCAAACCTTACAGTTTAAGCGTAAAACCTCATTTGTGTGCTCATTTATGGAGAGAAAGGATACAAAAGAGGTAAACATTTAAATAATAATTATTAATAAATTATAAATATTTTATTGCTTCTAATAAAAAAAGTATAGATGAAAATAGTAAGAAATTACAGTGCTCAAATAATATGATCTGCTCACATACAAATAACTAAAAACATCAGCGTTTTAATTAATAATTATTAATAAAGTAATAAAAAATACAGATTATAATAAAATAATAATAATAAATAATAATAAAAAGACAGGAAACTCCAGCACTCATTTATGTATATGTGTGTGTTTTGAGTATTATTATACTATATTATACTATATATATATATATATATATATATATATATATATATAATGTGTGTATATGTGTGAGTGTGTCACGCCCATGGACTATCATTATGTTCCTGTGTTATGTTTTGTTCTCCATGTGCTCCCCTTGACCCAGTTTCTCCCGTGTTCTGATTGTGTTCATTGATCCCAGGTGTGTCTCATTTATTCCCTCGTTCAGTTGTGTATTCATAGTGGTGTCTGTTCCTAGTTTCCTTTGTCCAGTGTAAACGTCTATCCCCTATGCTACGTGTGTGTTCCTGTGGATGATTAAAGACTGTTCTGATTGTAATTCTCCTGCGTGCTCCTCGTTCCTTGCTTCAACACAGTAGCAGCACGGTGACAGAGCACTGGATCATACAAATAGTAAGCAGCGCCTCTTCTCCCCGTGTTTTTGTTTCCGTTTTTGAAAGTTTTTGAAAGGTTTACTCCCCCGTGATCATGGAAACCACCGCGAGATTCACCGCCCTAGCTCGAAGGGATTTTCCCTTTGTTGAGTACGCCCGTGAATTCTGTGGACTCACCGTGATGACGGCGTTAAACGACGCAACACTGAATTATCTGATCTGGATCGGGACCAACTACCATCGCCCCGTGGACCTCCCAGACACCACTGGACTGAGCTGGAAAAGCCCTAAGCTGACAGCAGTCCGCTCCTTAACCCCAAACCAGAGGAGGAATATAAGGAGGAAAAGATTGTTGGCCAGTTCTCACGTCCAGCCCAAAGAGGGCTCCAGTTCCCAAGTTAAGCCCAGAGAAAGACTCTGTTCCCCCAAATTAAGCCCAGAGAGGGTTCCTGCTCCAACGCCCAGCCCGGAGAGGGCTCCTGTTCCCAAGTTAAGCCCAGAGAGGGCTCTCATTCCCACTTCCAGCCCAAAGAAAGCTCCTGTTCTCAAATTAAGCCCAGAGAGGGCTCCTGTTCCCAAGTTAAGCCCAGAGAGGGCTCCAGTCCCCACGTCTGGCTCAGGGAGGGCCACAGTTCCTGAGTCAAGCCCAGTGATGGCTGCTGTTCCCACATCTGGCCCACGGAGGGCCTCAGAACCCAAAATTTCCCACAAGGAATTTTTTTGGGGGGGTGCTATAGGGCTCGAGGCCGAGTGTCAAGGCCGCTCCGCCATGGCCTCCTGAACTGTCTGCTCCGCCATGGCTCCGTAGTCTGCCTGCTCCGCTATGGCCCCCTGAGTTCCCTGCTCCGCCATGGCTCCCTAGTCTGCCTGCTCTGCCATGGCCCCCTGAGTTCCCTGCTCCGCCATGGCTCCCTGGACTGTCTGATCCGCCATGGGTCCCGGAACGGGTACCACCCTGGAGGCCTTCCGTCCCATGTAAGGCTGTCACTAAAGGCCTCCAGAGCACCTCCCCCCCCCTCCCCATTGGAAGTTATGAGGCGCGTCCAGGAGGGGGAGGTAATGGCAAGCCCATGGACTGTCCTTATGTTCCTGTGTTCTGTTTTGTTCCCCATGTGCTCCCCTTGACTCAATTTCTCCCGTGTTCTGATTGTGTTCATTGATCCCAGGTGTCTCATTTATTCCCTCATTCAGTCGTGTATATATAGTGGTGTCTGTTCCTAGTTTCCTTTGTCCAGTATAAACGTCTATCCCCTATGCTACGTGTGTGTACCTGTGGATGATTAAAGACTGTTCTGATTGTAATTTTCCTGCGTGCTCTTCGATTTCTCGCTCCAACACAGAGGCAGCACCGTGACAGTGTGTGTGTGTGTGTGTGTGTGTATATGTATATAT
>NW_015505280.1:1241295-1248593 GCF_001515645.1 Sinocyclocheilus grahami | reverse complement strand
TGTATATGTATATATATATATATATATATATATATATATATATATATATATATATATATGTGTGTGTGTGTGTGTGAGTGTGGCTCATATACACAGAATTAGAAATATAATTTTATAATGTTAAATTATGATTAGAAAAATACTTTAATATGATAAAATATAAATAATTACATTTATTTATTTATTGAAATATTGCATAATTCAAAAAAATACATTTGAAAAATGTAATTCCACACATGGGGATATTTCTTTATTATTATTATTACAGTCCCTTCAGCTTAGCTTCTCAAAAGCACCTGCTAATTGCTCAAAGGCCACGTGAAGCATAGCTGTTATAGATATGTATTAACTCTACTCATTAACATCTTCAAAGGTCCCTCCTCTATAATGCTTTCATTGCTCGTCTTCAGAAGAAACAACTTATGACAGACAGGAAGTGTTTAACAGATATGCATATGGTTAATGCTACCATGTTGGCTTTTTTCTTTTCTTTTTCTTTTTTGTAAAGAAAATGTGCCAAAACTCCCTTCGGCTTTCAGCAGTAGCTGATGTTCCTTTCTGGTAGACAGACCGTGAGAGGGAAAGTTTATTGAAGGATGGAAAGAGAACTGAGAATGGGGGTTAGCAAGATCAAATATCCATTTAATTAATTCAAGAAAGGGCAATAAAACTGTTTTAATTAACTCAAGGGTCAGGCTCTATACCCAAATTTCTCTCCGATTAGTGGCCCATCTTTACACCTTATGTTCCCACAATGCATATAAACCTAATGGCATTGCAGCCTAAGTGCAATCACATTTTCTTACGCTTACTCTAGTTATCTTCTAAACATGAGAACCCCATGAATCCTTGTAAAAACATTAATGCTCAATAAAAACAAGAGTAGACTGCACAATAGTTTGAGGATGACAATAATTCATTATCACAATATAAGTGCTGACAAACACATTCTACGCTGTACCTGCTTTTTCATGAAATAAACTTTAGTAAGAGGGTCACATTTGTCGGGAAGCATAGTTTAGGAACAGTGGAACGGATCACAGAGGAGAAGGCCCTGAAAAATCCTCCTGTTCCTGCTGTCCTGCAGTGAGGCTGATCCCTCATGCGCCGGGCCACAGAGTCCCTGACTACAGTGCTCCATCACCCCGGTCAAAGTGACGTATGAAGGTGCCCCTGCTCACAGTGGGACCCTCGTGGGGATTTTTAGAAGCACAGATCCGATGTTGTACACTGGCTGATGGTCAGTGCCGTGTGATTAAACATTCCCTAATGTCACTCACATTAGTCATCATAGCTCTAGTGACCAGGCTTGCTATTACCCATGATTCTCTTTCACTATAAGCAGTGCTGGTTTAGCTTTTGGCCTGTGAGGAATGTATTGAAGCACATATGTCCACCATTCTTGCTTGAAAAAACTTCTTAATGAGAAAAGAGTTCATTCCCAAGTGGAAAAAAAAAGAAAATGTTCCAACTCCGCTTGACTTGCTTTTTCTGCTTTGGAGCGGCCTTAATTGCGACACATTTTTTCAGAGAAAAAGGAGACTGGATTTGCTTTGTCTGTCTCGTCGATGGTCGTTTCATTGCAGATTTGTTCAATTTAAAATCAAAAGGTACAAGCTGCGGCTTTTATGTACTCTTTTTCCTGTTTCTAAAGGAGCTTAATATCATGTCATCACACTTGTATACTGTAAGTGTTTCAGGGAAGTGTTCTGGACGTGGACTATGGGATGTTTTACATGCCGTCCAATTGCATGCATTCAATCTGTGTACTGTATCAACTTTGTCATTGCAATTATCATCCATTTTCCATTTCAGCAATGTACATGATTGGTCATGTAACACTGTTATGCACTAGGGCTGGGCGATATGTCAAAAATATCTTATCGATAATCGCCTTTAAAAATATCGCGATATCCGATAATATCGTCTACCTAAGCCCCACCTTCACTACGCCCCGCCCCTTGCCGAGACAACATTGCCGACATTCACCATAAACACACACCATGTACAGTTTGGTCTTAATTATTGCCTCAAAGTTTGGTTTTACTTTCCTTAGTTTGTGCTTAAACTAACAGAAAACATTAGCTTTGCTGTTATTTTGGTGTTGCTAATAATTTCCACTCTGTTCTTATCGAATTTGTGTTTGAAATTAATTTAGTTTTGTGAGGAGAACTGTTGAGGAAAAATAATATAACCCGATTTTAAGTTCATCATGGTGAAGTTGGACATTCTGGCGGTGATTGTAAGAATGATAAATGCATGTTGATGTCATATAATAATGTCTTGAACAAAATATGCCTATTTTCCGATGTTTCTCTTTCTTAAGGTTTTTTCTTTTTTTTTCTTACTGGTAGCCTACTAGTTCGGAGGTCTCTTTCGGCTCGTTTTTAACTAAATAAAAATAACTGCTTTATTTAATTAGAAACAGGGTAATTTAAATTTCATTTTTAAATTGTAATTTTTATAATTTTTATTTTATTAATCAAAATACAACGCCCACAATATAATATTCAGTGTTGGGCTGCCGAAACTCCAAACGCATGCATGTTGAGGAGCGAGCTGAGAAGCCTACTTCTGTCTTCATCCATTTGCAACAAAACTTTATAGTTTTGTTGCAAATTAATTAAGAATTTATAGTGCTATATCTCAGCTTAATTAAACCTAATTATATTGTATACACGGTTTACAAAATCTGTAAAAATATTGCACTGAAATGTGTGCTGAAGGAATTTGCGTTTTTTATTTATACCTGTCATGTTTGTGGTTTTTCATCATTATGCAGTCTGTTTAAATACATATTCAGATACACAAGCAGTGCTATTTTTTAAATCTTTTTTCTGTTTAACTTTTATTAAGCTCAAAATAGAATAGGTCTATTCCCTAAATAAGGATAAATTATATTGGAACGCATCTCCAAAATAATCACATACACAGATGCACATTGCCATTACAGTAGTCAGTGCCGAACAACAGGCAAATAAAATATAAACTGAGGTTACAAAAGTGATTCAGTCAAGATCAGTGAGGGATTTTCTTTTCTTTTGTTCTTTGATTAACATTATAATGACTGGCGGCAGCGGCTGTTGTCAATGCACGGATCCAATACACCCTTGTTTTCTTTCTCAACTCTTTACGTTCACTTAAGACATAACCGATTGTATTTATGGGATATTTTGATATAATTCTGTGTGTATTTGTCCATTTGAATGTGTAAGAACGCGAGAAAGAGAGCTCAGTTTAGTGTTTGCGTATGAGAGGCAGCTTTTGTGCGTGCGCTTTGTGTGTGTGTGCAGCACAGAAAACAGCACGCGAGTGCAGAAGTGAGTTCTATTTTGTCTTCTTGCAGTTGAATCTTTTGAAATCACAATAAATGCGCATGGAGAAATCGAGAAGCAGAATCGAAATGTAATTTTATAACAAGTAATTTGATTCCTGACCTTCCGCATCTGATCTGATTTCGGATATTGGAATAGCGTTTCGATTCCTCCTACTAAATTATTTTATTCTTGCATGCAAAAAACCTGTATGGTGACTACGGGGCTATGTAAAATATTTTTTGCAACTTACTAGGTTTATCATTTGTCATTTTTTCCCGATAATGTCAATAATCGTCTGTTACCTGACTGTTGACATCGCGATACATATGAGACATCGTCGATATACGATAATATCGTCATATCGCTCAGCCCTATTATGCACTACACTATTAAAGCTCAGTTCACTGTTTTTATAATGGGTTTGTCAGGCTTTTCAAAGTGCATTTAAATTCTTACACAGCAATATATCTTGCATTGTAGCCTTGTGTCATTAGTATTCACATGTAACAATTGTTGTATGCTTGTATGTACAAGGAAACATACAATATGGATCTATTGACAGCATTTAAAATGTGCAAGTATTGCAAATGCACAGCTTTAGAAATGTATCTGTACAAATCCACATTTATATTATAAATATATTTGCATAGATACATTTTACTATTATATCAATCTTTTTGAGTCCTTAATCGTACCCCTACCCTAAACCTAGCCACTTCTCAACAATCTAAAAATTATAGTAGGAAGATAAATACACAGTAACAATAATTTTTGTTAAAATATACTATTATATACAATGTAAAATTCTTTGTGATTATTTGTCAAATTTAATAGCAATTTCTGAGTGAAAATTATTTCGACACTATTTTTATTTTATTTTTTTGTTATTCACCAATTAGGTGAATATGTTAAATGTCATTTGTTAAATACAATAAAACTGACCTAATATTAATTCCATAAATTCATTTATTGAATCACAAAGGATTCACAAGTACGTGAACTAATGTAATGTACTAAGTAAATGTACGTGAACTGCTGTACTGCATGTTATACACAAAACCAATGATTACTAATGAGATCATGTTGTGCAATGAAGTGTTTTGGCATTATTAGATTTTTGGTATTGTATAAGAATTAGTCTTGGATAAAATTAATAAAATAAAATAAAACAAAACAAAACTTAGGAACATTACAACCAAGTGACTTATCAATTACTGCAGTTCTCACAACCTTTAAAAATATATATTCGAATAAACAAACAAATATAAAATTACATATCGTCACAAGGGTTGGAAATGAGCAGCTGACACTAGCCTGACATGGAGAGCCACAGATAATGATTCCTGCTTTATTTTGACCAACCAGTGCTTAATTAAAGCTGTGCAGCTTCTGTTTGCCATGCTACAGTCGAACCCTCAGCTCAAGCTTATTCAAATGGCAGTCCCTGAGGGACAAATCCAAACTTGGGTGAGATGGCAAGCTGTTCTGCATCACTACGGCAACACCTGCTATTACAGGTTCCGTCTGCCAGTCAACCTGGCCCAACGGGGGGGCGAGCGGACCACAAAAACATTTGTACCTACAAAATTCCTGATTAGCATACCTGTGGGAATAATGGACAGAGGGAAAAGGGGGGAGAGGGAAAAAAATTAGCAAGGTTTAGAGAGTCTTCACAGATTACACAAACAGTTTTTTTCCCAGCACAGTTTATCATGCAGCAGCAAACATAATTTCTGACATGATTGCAGGAAATTTGTGCACATTGCCACTCCTGAGGTCTCTAAAACTTACTCCCTTAAGGGCACAGGAAATCATCGGTGCACATATGTAGAACACTCTGTCTTGAAAAGTACGTTAACAAGCCTTTTGCGGCCCGTTATTCAGATCATGGTTGGGAGCCGATGCTTTCCGAGCTGTCAGTTAGTTGGGATGAGCCCCTAACCTGACATTGTAAAGTTACACTTGACTTGTCCTCATAACCACTGAATCAAACTCTCATCAATTAAACCATTTCATTCTGAAGTTTAGCAAATACAAAATAGCCTAACCTGACATCCTCCCACTGCATAATTTGCATGCAACTTAAATGAATACAAATCTACGCCCTCGTAATTTTTATATGTCCACATTTTTTTTTGAGTTGTATCCCGCCGGGATGCCGATACAAATCCAACCTGCGCCATGTTTTATTCCCATTCCCTACTGCAATGCCACAAATTGTCATTGTGCTTTCTACCATGCAATTTTCATCTGAATCAGTTCGTTCACTGATTCACTTGAAGTGCTGAGGAGTCATTTTAGAGAGTCAGTTAACTGATATCAAGCTCAACAATTTTGTGAACTGGACCAAACGACTCCTTGAAAAGATTTGATTCGAAATAACAATTTGTTAGTTGTCTGTTCTTCATAAAGCTCTTTTAAATAATTTAACTTTAGAAGAAATGTGTATGGACTACTAATTATTATACTTTTATGGCTTTGCAAATTGTCATCTAAATCAGTTTATTCCAATAATAACAAAAAAGATTCACTGACTCGTATGAAGTGCTGAGATGTCATTTTAGAGCATTAGTTATTTTATGCCAAGCTCAAAAATGACTAAGCAGCACCATCAGTATCAAAAAAGTGGTTCAAATGACTTTGTACATTCATTCTACTCTGAATCCTGAATAAATCATTAAGAGCTTTTTTTCTCTTTTTTTTCTATTTCTTTTTTTAACTGATCCAAACAATTCCTTGAAAAGATTTGACTCAAATAAAAGAACTGTTAACTCACTCATTAATATGCACACTATTGTTATGTCAAGATTTTCAGAGACTTAAACTTAAGTCTATTATTCACAAATCTCTTCAAAATAATCGACCTTCAGAAGACTTCAGATCTTCAAGTTGTATGAACTACATTTATGGTATTTTTATATCACTTTTTTGAGCTTGACATCCACAGTCCTCATTAATTTTAATCACATAGGGGGGAAAAAGTAGTAGTCAAGATATTCACCTAACAAATGTCAAATCTCATCTGAATCAGTTTGTTCAGTTAAAAACAATTCTGACTCATATGAAATGTTCATTGATATAAATAAATCTATTAAAAAATATTTACTGATTTATGTGAATCCTTTTCATAGTGAAATATTTACTTGAAATTCTGCTGACTGTCAGTTTTTAGCTGATACAGAATAGTGTGTTTCGAGAATTATTAGTTGCATTTTACATCATTTAAATATTCAAGTTTAAGTCTGTCATCCTAATTGAGAATTATCTGTATTGTTGCCATAGAAATTCTCCTGTGACTGATCTAATCTGATCTAGTTAAAGAGATATGCCACTTTATACAGCTTTACGTTAGTTAACTGCATATTAAAAAGAATAGCTTATAGCTTTAAAAGTAATATAAAAGAATGACAAAAGAGGCAGTAAGAGTAGCAGCTCTAGCACTTCCCCAAAGATAAATAATAAACAAACTAAATACATCAGTTACATCTCCGCACTCCTCCCTTCTACCCTCCTTGCAGCATCCCTGCCTGTTTTTCCAGAGGTGAGGACCGCCCTGTGCTCCTGAGAGAGAGGAAGCTCGCTGAGAGCGGCACGCTTCACTACAGACACCTGCTTTTGTTAGCTCACTACGCCACTTACTCTCACCCTCAGGGACGTGCCACGGGGAGGGAGGGAACTGAGGAGACACAAAGCAAACAATGTCTCTGAGCTCCATGTCATCTGGATGAGAAAACAGATCCACCACTGCCTTGGAATACAGAAGGTACAGTAAAGTAGGCTAACAGTATGCAGACTTTTAGACGTTTCTTCTGTGTGTAACCTCCTTTGACCAGTTTCTTTCAGTTTAGTTCTGCTTCTATTTCACAAATTCCATTCTTCAGATAGCTTATCAGAATCATTCAGGGTTTTTTTCCTTCAGAATACTATGAAACTTGGTAAAGGTTTTGGCACTTGCTATGTCCCATACACACATGCACCCCC
>NW_015505280.1:1224437-1241017 GCF_001515645.1 Sinocyclocheilus grahami | reverse complement strand
CCCCCCCCCCCCCCGCCCCACACACACACTCACACTCACACTCACACACACACACACACACAGAAATTGTGGACAAAAATAGTAATAGTGAATTTCATCTAGTGGAAACAAAACAAAATCTTACTGAAAGCTAATTTTTTAAGATATCAACCTCAAATTTGGAACATAACTTGTAAATATTTATGGCTTTGATTTTCATGAAGTTTTAGAGTAAAACAGGCTGTGAAAAAATTACTAAATTTTTATTTTTAATTACTTTTCTTTGGAAAATATACATTTCATATACAATTTAAAAATAGTATTAAAAAAAAAAAAAAAAAAATATATATATATATAGTTCATTCATTACACAAAACAGTAATTTTTGACCACAATCGGCAGCAGAGGGTTAACAAAACACTTCATATACAGTGCAAATATATGTGGTATGGAGTCCTTTATGAAGCTTTTTATGCTATTTTTGAGATTGACAGCCACAGTCCTCATTCACTTTTATTGAATGGAAAAGAGTAGT
Organism: Sinocyclocheilus grahami; assembly: GCF_001515645.1. Taxonomy (NCBI): domain Eukaryota; kingdom Metazoa; phylum Chordata; class Actinopteri; order Cypriniformes; family Cyprinidae; genus Sinocyclocheilus; species Sinocyclocheilus grahami. The sequence goes on along the minus strand of NW_015505280.1, from coordinate 1,240,503 downwards.
CAGGATATTCACCTGAAAATGTCATTTTGTGTTCCACAGAAGAAAGATGCATAGGCTTGAAACTTCATGTGAGTGAGTGAATGAGTGAGTGAGTAAATAATGACAAAATGTTCATTTTGGGGTGAACGATTCCTTTAATGACACAATTTTGAAATTGATGTACAGCAGGCAGTTTTCCACTTTCTGTTGTCCATTATGAGAGTCACTGTAAATGTGTTCCTAATAAAGGAGTTAATCTGCAAGCATATTTTATGTTGTTGGGAGAAAGTCGCTGCCTAATATGATGTGGTTTGGGCTGTAGCACTCATCCATATTTCACCAAGACCACTGGGAATTGTCTGCGATGAATCCCGTAACAGTGTCCTTTTAACCCAATTTCAACCACAACAAGATGCACTAGGCAAAAAAAAAAGTTTCTCAAATCAATTTACCATAAGGCAGAATCCATGTAATCAATGAGTATTGCACATCTTCGTTTGCAAAATGGGAATAATGTGTGTCTGTTTTCCTCTTTTCCTCTCCAGGCCTTATCTTTCCAGAATCTATCCATCATTTGAAGCTTATTTGAAAAAGCCCACTGCATCATCAATGAAGAAAGGGTGTGCTGACAATTGCATTAATTACTTTATCTAAATAATTTCCAATTAACCTTACACACCACCTTACAAATAGTCTTGCCGGGCCACCCTGAATGACGCCATCTCCTACAGACAGACAGTTTTTTTTTATTTAGAGTAAGGGAATTTTGGGCAGGCACAGATAAGACTGCCACATAGTCTGAGGGCTCTTGCTTTGATGACTACACTACACATTAAATTGTGATTAATTAATTTAACACTGATTCTGTGTTCTGGGAATGGGGTTTGTTTGCTTTATGATTAGATTTCAGGTGTATTTACAAAATAATGCTGATTATCAAAGCAGCATGGGAGGATTGATACTCGATGTCCTGTGAGAAGAAAAAAAGGCTACATTTTATCTCTTCTTTTTAAATATTCAATGTGTTTAAAATTTTTTACATGTGACCGTGCATATACAAAATGTTAATATTACAGTTAAAAAATTATTGATCAGTCGTTTGGCAAAGTGAAAATGAAGTAACTATGGTGTGAATTTCATTTTATGTGTCTAGTTTCAGTGAGTTCATTGACGCTGTTGGTGATCGCTGAGGAGGAAAAACACAGTCTATGCTGGAATTTTAAATGTTAATTATAATGCTGGCAGAAGAACTGAGAAGATTGGAGCTTAATGATAAATAAAATGCAGATGCAGCGCAGACTGTGTCTAGACTGTTACTGAAACAGCAAGACTTTCACAATACATCTGTGAAGGAAAGAGGGACGACAAAGCAAGCATGATAGAGAAACAGAAGACTGCTACTAAGAAAATTAATTAAATGCATTTTTGATGATCATTTACAAATCTACAATTAAATTAAATTTAAATACATTTAAAGTCATAAGGGTACATTTTTCGAGATTGAGATGTATACATCATCTGAAAGCTGAATAATTAAGGTGGTTTATTATGATAGGACAATATTTGGCCGAGATACAACTATTTGAAAATCTGGAATCTGAGGGTGCAAAAAAATCTAAATATTGAGAAAATCGCCTTTAAAGTTGTCCAAATGAAGTTCTTAGAAATGCATATTAAATTGTAATATATTTACAGTAGGAAATTTACAAAATATCTTCATGGAACATGATCTCCATACAATGTATTTTTGGCTATTGCTACAAATATACCCCATTGACTTAAGACTGGTTTTGTGGTCCAGGGTCACAAATGTTATTTTTTCCGGATATATTTACAGTGAATGAATGAACAGACAAATAAATACACAAATGAGATGAATTTTGTTTTGAATGCTCTAATCTGCCTTAAGACTTTCCTTTCCTATCATTAATAGATGAACAAACTTCTGCCTCCAGTTTAAAAACTACATTTCCTGCAGTCACAAAAGTATGTAGAAAATAACAAGTAAGACTTGATATCTAACATTCAAATACATTTGTGTGCGCAAAAACATCTCTTTATTAAACATGAGGCAAAGTTTTATACCTGTTTTTGGATGTAATTACATACACCCCCCAAAAAAAGTTGTGGGGGGATTGAGTGGGTGGTTATTTATTTATTTATTTATCTCAGAGCTCATGGACTGCCCCACTCTCCTCTCTTTTTGATGTGTTTGCCTTCACGGCTTCTGAGCGCTCTCTAATTCCATCTGGCCACAACAAAGGCAGTAGAATGGCACGAAAAAGCATTTCCATATGTGCAAATTAGGAGGCTGCCTCCCCAAAACTGCAGCGCTATTCCTCTGAAGTAGATAGCACTGCGGAGAGCTGCCAAGTCCTCTAATGGCAATCAAGAGGAGAGTTATTATTGGCTTGTGTCTACCTCGGGCTACAATTGTGCATTTTCATCCTGTAATTTCAGGTGCATTAAAATGTAGAAACAACAGTGCAAAAAAAAAAAAAACCCTCTGAAAACCGCAACTAAAAAAAACTTGTATTAAATAGTTGTATATGTATAAACAATTTATGTACACACACATGCATATATGTGTGTGTGTTCGGGTGTGTATACATAAATTGTGTATACACGTTTCTTTTTCGGATTTTTAGGCTGTTGGTTAAAGTTTGGCACCATTCAGTTTGTAACGCCTACTTTTCACTAACCAGTCAATTCCTGGCAATTAAAAGTCCTGCCTTAAATTTTGTTTTTTGTTGAACATGTTTCATTCAGAAAACATCACTTAATAGAAATAAAGTGGGCTGGGAATGCCATTTCATGTTGGTTTTAAATTATCTCAAAGAAATACAAATTTTGACTGGCACAAAGTTTAGTGCTTAGTATAGTGCTTTAAGTGCTATTTTATTTTACAGATCAACGATTATGCAACATTTGTAGTGTCTTGTGTAAACAAATTAGCTTAAACAGAGACTATAAAGCCCTATAGAGTAGAGATAGAGATATCAGCACTTAACTAAAGAAAATTAGTGCCTTTCAGATAGATATCTTCAATCACAATATATGATCCTCTGCAACAACACAGGCTCTAATATAATTGTTGCATTTAATTTAACCTGTGAAAGGTCAATTATAACTGACCAACCTACATGAAAATGCTGTAAAACTCTGCCACGGACATGGTGATTTTGATATGATGTCTCTTAGTCCGCAATCCAATGACAAACTTGTGTAGCTCCCAAATGTACACCAGTGCTTTGTTTGTACACCAGTGCTTGCTTTCAATAATATCCTGGAGTGATGCCCTGCACAGGCAAAAAAAGATCCAGCTGGCTGACATCTCAGAAAGGAGAAAATGCCTCTAGTAATAAAACATACAGCAAAGGGCAGTGTTTTATAAAGCAAACCCACATGCAAACACACACACAAACAAAGCTGTGAATGAGTGTGATTTGCCAGCAAATAGCGTTATCAGTTTCTCTCTTTTGTTATAAAGACAAGCATTATGGACTTCCTGTAAATCATGAAAGAATGAGAGCAGATACGTAGTTAAATTACAAAAACACTGGGTGAATATGTATGAGAGAAAATTAACTGCATGACATAAGTGCAAATGCTAGTGCTACTATGTGGAGATCAGGTCAGCACGAATGTAAATGTTTACGATGGACACATAAAGCATGACAAAAACCCAAAAAAATGCAGCCTTTTGCTACCATATGCGTAGACATTACAAACAACACACATAGACAAACAGCAGTGTACAGGCCCTCTTTACCAACTGAAGTGGACGTCATTCTGCTCTCATCCTTTACTGATGGGCCAAAAGTTTCCATGTCTTTTGTGAGGGCACAGAAAAGGCCTGAAACCTCACATATGTGAGAGCTTATTCTTTTCAAATTTGCAGCAATCCTAGATGGGTTTGGGTGTTCCTGAAAGGCACACACACACACACACACACACACACACACATTAATGCTAATAACGTGCTTGCAGGGCTAATCTGAATGAAAGAATGGAAAAGTGGCCATCATGGCTTTTACTGAACAAACATGGGAAATCTACTCATCTGTTGACCTGATTTAACAACCCCACACAAACACCTGTTTTTAGTGTTTTTCATTGTCTGCTGCTGAGTGAATCACTGAAAATCAAATTGACTAAATTTAGCGATGAATATTGGAAATCTGAGTGACAGCTTAAATTTTTTCTAGTCTAATCTACACTATTCAATTAGGAAATTGCACTTTTTGATGAACAACTACTGTATAAATTGTATAGCTAAATGTACGCCGAATTGTCCATTAAGTTACGTATAAACGAGTAATCAAAGGTAACTGGCACAAAAACGGATATGGATATGCCTTTGACACTCATCTTTAATGCAAGTTTTTCTCCCCTCAAGATTTCGTTCACATCACAGTCTATATGTCACCTTCAGTGGGACACAAAGTAGAAAATTTCACTTTATTCTTGCAGTTGGATGCCAGAAAACCCGTAGACACTAAACATGAGAATTCACTCGCAGAGGAGAAGAAAAAAGGGAAAAAAAGCCACTTGATTGGTGACAAAAGATAACAAGAAGTGGCTGCAGGGTGCCTCCCAAACCCTTGCTTGTCTCAGAGTGGTGTGAATCGACCCCATCTGGTTTCATCTCACATCCCCACTCAAGATGGTGCCTTTCCTGCAAAAGCCATAATAGTATATATATATATGAGAGACAAAATATCCCTGCCAGAGTCCCTGGTGACTTAAATCAGTATGGGATCCCTCTAGAGCTCTGTCTGTTCCCTGGCCAGAATTGCGGTACACTTTAAGTAGTCCAATTTAACGTGAGAAACCACGGGCACTGCACTCCCAAGGAAGGAGGAAAGTCTCTGTCCATCTGTGGCTTTGCTTCCTGTAGGGGCAGCCTCAAGATGAAGTCTCAGTGAGGTTTGCGAAATTTATTTGTTTTTGCTAAGAGGACCGAAGCATGGTGATGCAACGGAATCAGTTTGTTTACCAGTGCACAGTGCTTTAATGTCCTAATATTTTCATTTGTAAAAGCAAAAATGACAATTCTGACATCATTTACTCACCCTCATGCCCTTTCAATCCAGTATAACATCTTTCTTCTGTGGAACACAAAAGGAGAAACACTGAACAATGAAGTAGGGGCACGTCTACATGCAATTAACAATGAATTGAAACTGGAGCCTTTAAATTTCAAAAAAGATTATGAAAGCACCATTAAACTATTAATAGTATTGGCAATATGTTAAAATAACGAGAGAAAAAAATATTAAAATTATTAATTTAAAACATTCATTTAAATAACTGAATGTTCTTCAGGGTTTACACTTTCATTCTCAACGCATTTAAATGAATTGCTTTACTTTTCTAGTCATTTGTGAATAGAAAGTCATAAATCATAGTCATTTATTTATTTGTTACTTAGAAATAGTAATGTCTACCCTAAAAAATATTTTATAAAATGTAAAATTTCTCCTAGCTTTAATTATGATTTCCTTGACTATTTATTTTAGTTTATTACTTTAAGATTTTACCATGATTTTTCCAGAAGTAGAAATCACATTTTTTAAATTCCCCTCACAATTCCAGGTTTTTTAAGAACATGAGAACACTGTTTCTTAAGTAAAAATGGTACAAATCGACAGTTGTCGATATGACGAATAAAAAATAAAAAAATAATTTTTCAGTCTTTTAGTTTATTTATTAAAAACTGTATTTATAAAGCTTGTTGTGTCTTGTTTTAAGCCATTTTGTGGCCCCCTCAAAACTGTGATGAAGCCCCCTAGTGGGTCCCAGCCCTCATAAAGCATCATAAAAGTTTCTAGGATTATTGACTGGATAATTGAGTCAGGGAATCAGATCAGTGATTCAAAATGAACTGGAACAAAACAAAAATCTTTGAAAAGATCCAACTCAAATGAATTAAAGAAATTCAAAGATTCAATTCAAGAATCAAATTAAAGGTGCAATATGTACGTTTTTTTTATTAAAATATACAAAAACCACTAGAACAGTGTTACATATTTTGCTGACTTCTGTTACATTATCCCAAATGTTTCGAAGAATGTTTAAATCCAGAATAATAAGCAATTTTAACTAGTGACATCTGACACGGACCGTGTCTAGAGTGTCATTGTGCAACGTGATCTCATGATAATTCGTATGTATTTTACGTAAAATGTGGTTCTATAAAACGTACATTTATATACGTTTTTACAGGCACTAAAACGTACAAATACTTACGTATTTTCAGCCTCTAAACGTACAAATACTTACGTATTTTCAGCATTTAAACGTACAAAACTGACGTATTGATGACACCTAAAAATGAATCCTTATGAATATTGAAATTGCGGCATTAATTTTATTAGTTTTTAGTTCTCATATGAATTAACTTGTTTTCAATTGCTTTATTAAATTGTTTACTTATGAAATTATAACATTTCGTTTTGTTGTGATTTCTGCTGCCAGCTCGTTTCCATAATGTTAAACACGACTTCACTTTAAACCTTAAAATAAATAATATTTCTGCAATCGTTTAACCTTTACTTGTCATGTAATGTTTACTTTGATTGCCATGGGCCACAAAAGGCGTTTTCTCCGACATGCTGATGCTGTGACTGACAATATAACTATAAAATACACCAAAAACGCAACATAATTAGGAAATTAAACAATTGTATTAGTGCGCTGTAATCCAAATCTTCCGAATCCATACGACTGCGAGATCAATCAAAGAGAGCGTGAACTTCTAAAAGTGCATTCAAACAGGGCTGCTTTTCCCAAAAGTATCATAAGAAAGCATTAAAGCTTTTGGGAACAGCAGCCCTGAACAATGCTAATCAGAGGACAGAAAAAAACATGTTTGAGTTTCACAATAAACAAATTTAAATCGTAGCCTACATAGTTTGTACAATTACATTTATTTAAATTGAATGTTGAAAGATAATATTGATCATGTTCTATTCTGTAATGTTAATAGAAATCATACACTGTCAAAAAAAAAAGTTGCATTTTATGCATGTAACAGCCTGTCACTGGCAGTCCCTTATGAAAATGAACCATGGTTTTACTAAAGTGACCATAGTTCAACTGTAGTATTTTTTAGATTTGAATCATGTGTAAACAAAAACATAACCTAATAAATTACAATTAAGGCATATTGAATGTTAAAATGTGTTTTAAACAAAGTTAAGTGGTTTTCATTACCCATTTTACTCTAAGTAATTTTATAATTTTATAAATTTCATCATTTAAAAGTTTAGTTCAGAAGTATCGTATCGGTATCGATATCGACATCGACAATACTGCCTTGAAAAATATCGGTATCATATCGAAAACAAAATAAGTGGTATCGCCCATCCCTAATCCCGAGCAGCGAGTCCAGACGACAAGACAAAGTGTACGTTTTGTGCTTGTAAATGTTACGTATTAATACCTACGTATAAACATGAGACCAGGCTGCATTGTGTCACCTGCCTATAACATCCTAACCCCTCGATTTCCGAAACACCAAAGATGCTTTAATATGTTATTCGTTTTATTAGACAGATGACGACCGCACAGAGTAGCATTATAACAGAACTTTCAAACGTATCTAGTATGATAAAACAGCGCTGCTTTATCCCACATCCGCACGACCGGAAGGAGCAGAAGCGCTAAAGTGTGGCATAATAAAATCTCTGCTGCTTTCGAGCCATGTGTTTCTCTCGTCTCTCGTTAGCAATTGCCTCAGCGGCCTCGTTTCGCTTCGACGGCTTTCCGCCTCACTCAGCTTCATACTACGATGTTAATAAATCTTTAATACATTAGCTTATCCATGAACATGATTCCTGCCTGAGTCCCGTCCAATTGCGTCGACTGTGGGGATGAAGACGACAACTCCCATGATTCCACACTCAGTCACAGCGTCATCAAACCATGCCTTTGTTTCTTTGTTTGTTTTGAATACGCGCCCTCTAGCGGTGAAAACGTACATATTGTACCTTTAAGTCATACAGGTTTGGAACAAAATGAGGGTGAGTAAATGATAACACTGTTTAATTTGAGGTGTTATAGGTTATAGGCATAAATAGGTTTAAAACTATTCAGTTAATGGCTCAAAGATCAGTATTCTTTTAGAAGATCAAACTCTGCAATGAGATTTTCAAAAGTTAATCTTTATATGAATCTAAAATTGCATCTATATTTCCTCAGAGAAAGCATGTGATTGCGTTGATTATGTAAACAAGACAGAGGGAAAAAATAGACCTGAGCTCTGCAGCACTGATGAGCAACAGGATCAGCTATTGATGACAACCACCATGAGGAACATGATGATGAGGAAGACAGAGAGAAAGAAAGGTGTGAATGGCACTAGGCATTCTTCAAACCCTCAAATCAATCTTGCATGATTGTGGAAAAAAGTAATATATTCTTACCGATAACAAGGAAATAAGCTGAATTTTATAGCAGTGTTGTGACTTCAAAAAAAATTCACCATTCAAAGGTGACCACAAAAAGTAATTACAGACACACTGGAGACCCATTCAAAGTTCCTGTCTCAGTATTCATTAAACTTTGCGAGGAACAACCAGAGCCCAGTCACCCTGGTTACACAAGCATACATAACACACTACACTGTGTCCAAACATTAGAAATAAGAAATAATGTAATTATTTCTTGCAGCAAGCCAATGCTTGCAGGAAGTAAAAGTTTTTTGTTTTGATTTGATTTGTTTTTGTGTATGAGAATTAACATATGTCATGAGAGACTTTGCAGTGTGACCATAGATGGTTAAATATATGCAAGAATCAAAAGACAAATCATTATCTAGTATGCATAATCACAAATCAATATGCAAATATTACAATGACATCATCTGAGCTTGCTGAACAATCCATAAAAGTTGATGGAAGATTTCCAAACATTAATCTTAAATTTCTTAAAAAGCATAAAGCATGATTGATAAACAAACAAACAAATAAATAAATAAATATTACAATAATATATGTAAAAACAAACTAGACAATTTAATTGAATGGGTTAGGAAACGTACACTAACGTTTGATTAAACCCCTATTTGTTGTTGTCTTGCATTTTATAATTGCAAAGGTGACTTCAGGTCTTACAGTATATTGATAACTGTTTGAGGCAGTGGTGCCTCTAATTCTACATTAGTGGATGAATCAGTCTTTCGTGTAAAGCGGAGGACTTTGATTTCTTGTTATTGATATAACCAAACCATTGGTGATGCAATCTTTTAAGCCTTGATTTAAATAGTCTCAGCAGTGGTTAAACACACATTGGTCTCCTAATACAATGTCACATTCCTTGCATCTAAATACAGGCTATAGTGTTGAGTTTCTCAACCTCATTCATTTGTGAGGTTATCACACCAGGTTATAACAAAAAAAAAAAACCTAAAAAGAAGGTATTTTTGATGAAAAGTTAACACAATGTTACAAATTTAGGATGTTTTTTCAACTAGGGCACTTTTGGCCATGTGGATGTTTAGAAGCTATCATAAAATACTTTACATAATCAGTGCACACACATGTATTAGAGAATTCTAAAAAGTCAGAATTCAAAATTCTAAAACATTTCCACCACAGTGTCATTTTCATCACATCTCATATTATGTAGTTTGTCTAACAGTATTCTGTGGTGAAAATGGCCTTTTACAACTACCATTTTATGTATCTTAAATACACAAAATAATATTTAAGAGACAAGTAATAAAAGGCCAGGTATGAAATATTACTACTGAAACTGTAATTGAAATATAAATATTACTATAAAAAATATTTGCACTTTTTTTCATAAATAAACTTTAAATAAACTTGTAAATTAAAATTTACAGATTACTTAGTTGAAAATTTCATGCAATAAAACTATTCATTTAACTATTAATATTTACCAACTTTTTTTTGTCTCCTCAGGAACCATGTATTCTAACCTTTGGTAAAACTTGTTGGTCATGACTGTGAGTCATAAAATGAGTGTAAAAAATGACATCAATCAATAAGTAAAACAAACAAATAAAATCTATACATAAAATGTCTTTGTAAAGTAGAGAAAACGAAAAAATCACAAAGGCATAATAAAGCATTTCCAAAACTTAATGTGGCCTTCATATAGCAAAAAACCCCCGCTAAAATCTGTTAGTTTCATAAAAATCAACCCTTGCAACATAAAAGTGCATGTGCCAATAATAAAATGGACTGAGAAAGACGCATTACAAAAACACACACAGTCACAGACAATTGGTGATGAAACATTGTTCGATAATCATTCTTGTTTTTCCGACGTTAGTTAAGAATATCTCCCACCTCCATCAGTGCAGGCTCTGAGGAGCAGAAGACCCTGCAGGTCCAAATGAACTGTTTTAGTCACAGAGAGCGAGAGAGGCAGTGTATTCCTGGTTCTGTGCTCTGTGTGAGGTGTTAACCAAGTGAGAAGCGCGGGGACTCGCTGGGCGCCTGGCCCGCCTCCACGCACACCCACCACTTCATATCTTCATCTGATGTGTCAATCCCCAGACTGGCCTGGCAGGAGAGAGTGAGGAAAGGGTCACTAGAGATCACAGATGCCACCCTGTTCCTCTCTCACTCTGTTTTGTTTTTTTCTCTAAGTTTGATAAGGATCAAATGGAGTTGAAAAACAACCACTTTGAGGAGCATTCGGAAAATGAAACTAAACTCTAAAGGAGTGGGAGTGCAGGTGCAGTGTGGGACATTGAAAAACTCGTTGATGGTACGTGCCACAAATGAACGGTTGCTTATTATGCTATGAAATTGGTATGTATAAAAATGAAATTTACAATCTGAAGGTTTCCGGGTCAGGTGAGTTTCCTCACAATCACTAGTTTTATGCTCTGCCAACACAATAACTTCCATTATGATACCAATTTCAGGAAAATATATAAATAAAATAATTCAAGGAAAAAAAATCTTCCCACCTGCAGTCGAACAAATGCTAGAGCTAAGTACCAAGACATCTCTCTGTCCTTTAAAGCAATGATATGAATAATAACAGTAATGATGTCTAACGTGGGAGGAGATAGTTAGTACAGTCGAGGAAAATAATCAGTTTTAATTCCAATGCTAATGGGCAAAAAATAGATCCCCCTCTTTCAAAGGAAGAGGAGCATTTAAGAGCTCTCATTCAGTGCTACCCTTGTGATAATAGCCACACTACCACGTCTCTCTGTCCTGAAGAAGAAAAAAAAGAAGAAAAAAATATACTTGTTAGACTTCTTAACGCACTTTGCGTGTTTTGAATTTGAAGATGCTGTCGTTCTGTTTTTGCCATCTGTTTGGCTCATTATGGGACATATCAATACTAAAATATTTGAAATTGACATAATTTTAGGAAACCTCCACCACCTGTGCAAGCGTTGAAGTTTGTATGTTCGAGCATTTCTGCATTTATTAACATAATTGGTTTTCTAAACTACGTGAGTACAAAAAGAAAGAAAGAAAAAAGAAATATTCTTTAGTATAACATTTTGATTGTATCAAATAATTAAAAAAAATCTATCTATCTATCTATCTATCTATCTATCTATCTATCTATCTATCTATCTATCTATCTATCTATCTATCTATCTATCTATCTATCAAAGAAAGCAGTTCAACATCTCCATTGCTCAGTGACCTTCATGATCTGGTCATCGAGGTCATCTGCTAGGTCAGCTTTCAGAAGCTGGTGGCTGGAACTTGAACTTGGAACACTGTTTGGTGACAGAGAGCCCCTCTGGGAGGCTTGTATCAAACACAGCCTTCCTCCTTTATCCACTAAATGGTCTCCTCATATTCTTACTCTTTCGGAAATGCTTCCTCTTAAACACATTACTTGAGCCAGGATTTATAAATTATAAATCATTTGATACAGACTATATATAAGTTATACTGTTCACATTTTTAAAATACGCAAAATTGAGGCATTTAGAAAAGAAGACAACTCTTCTTTGTTTTTCTGTGTGACAGTTAGCAACATTTGGTTAATTAAAGCAATTAAAAAATGTTCTTGTTCAACTGTTCATTTCTTTTTTTCATTGAACTTGATTTCTACTTATATGTATAATTTTTGTTTACATTTTTCTTCATTCTCAGCTAAAGATAAGCTAAGAAACACAGCTACTAGCTATGTAATAAATAAATATGTATAACATGTGCACAGAAATATTTTTATATTATTATATAAACTGGTAACACTTCATAATAAGGTCCCATTAGTTAACATGCATTGTTACAGTATTTATTCATCTTTATTAACATTAGTTAAAAAAAATACAACTATGCATTGTTACAGAAGCTCAGGAATGTTAAATCTTTTGATTTTAATAATGTATTAGTAAATGTTGGAATCAGCATTAACTAAGATTAATAAATGTTTTAGAAGTATCACTACCATTTTCAACATTGAAATGTTTCTTGAGCACCAAATCATATTAGAATGATTTCTGAAGGATCATGTGATGCTGTAGACTGGAGTAATGATTGATGAACATCCAGCTTTGCAATCACAGAAATAAATTACATTTTAATATATATATAAACATTTTAAATTGTATTAATTTCACAATATTAATTCTTTTTTCAGTTTTTGATCAAATAAATGCAGTGTAGGTGAGCATAAAATACTTATTTTAAAAAACATGAAATGTACACATGCATTCAAAATGTGTAAAACGATGCACAGAAATTATTATATAATAATAATAATAATAATAAATATTGAGCACATTTTACTCACATGGGCTATTACGGAGTAATGCTAAAAGTTAAGTTTTGGAAGTGAGGTACAGTAAATGCCAAAAACATAGTTTTATAACATAAGTTAAATGACAGGACACAGATGTCTTTGGAAATGGAAAGTGTCGTCTTGAAAACAGCACAACAGCCTGTCCTTCTTCACCTCATTCCTGAGGTGTTACTCCACAGAAAAGGAAGCATGTCGTTCCGCAATGTGCCCCATGTGGTATCAACCTCCCTTCTGTGTACCACAGTATGCTAATCGCATTCAGGTCATTATTTCATTACAAACAAGGTTTAAATTTACAAGAATGGTGGCCAGTGCCACCTATTAACCTTCAATATGTTTGAAAATGAGGTATTACGGGATTTTGATCCCCCTGTGTCCTCATTATAGTTCATCATCCAGCTTATAGTTCATTACTTCACATCAGTTGCATTGCTTATGCACCTAACGGAGGTCAAGGGTAAGAAGTCAGAAACCTCATTGTGCTTATTGTTTCGCATACATGGTTGAATATTTATCATATACTGTAAATTTATTTTCTTCTCTGTCCCAAAACTGGCAATACTGAACTTTCCATTTAAATAATCTAAATTCTTCAAATGTCGCAAATTACCATCTCTTAGACATTCAGAATTATTTTCTGTACTAGAACTCAGTATAAACTAACATGATGAGGTTAAAAAAACAATGCTTTTTCATTACTAATATTTGTCATTTTCATGAAATGGTTGCAAACTGCATTTACAGAAAGTCTAAGATGTCCTTGTCCTTCTCCAAAAATATGCATTTGAGACTAATTTTCACTGCAAATAATGCTGACCAGAACAAAAAGCATCAAGTATGAAGTTTAACTCAAACTCATGGATTCCACAGATCTATTATAATTAATTGTATTGGCTATTACTTCTTACAACATCTCAAAAATACAATACTGGAAAAGATTTACCTTAGATCCCCTTAGATTCAAAGTGATAGCGTGATCAGTATGTTTGGTTAAAATATACCTATTCTGTATGCGTAAAGAAAACTGAAATATTTTGAAAAACTATTTTTAAGTATAGCACATCATACACCTACTTTTCTAATTCTTAAAGTTAAAACACACCAAAATGTCACAGACCAACAAGCCATTTGACATCTCTAAGGCTCTTACTTTTCTGATACTTTTGTTCTAAGAAACCCTAGATCATCATTTACATTTTTAAATCTGCATTTTTCATATAGATTGCGTCATTTTCTAATTTTAATATCAGTGTTATTTCCCATGACACCTTTTGTCTTATTATACATTATGAATTTCTCTCTCTCCCTCTGCTCTAATCCCTGTGCCTACACCACGCTTATGAGCTGAAATATTTTATCAGGTGGAGGCCACAGTCAAAGTTATCATTTTAATCTTATTTCAATAAAAAAAATAATCTCTCTTCTCCTGGGTTTGACAGCAGCTAATGGTTTTTGGTTATCGTAAAGGAAACTTTGAAGACTGTGACTGGGGTGAAAAAAAGAAAAGCAAAGTGTGTTGTATATTTTTCCAAAGCCTATTCATAAAACATGAGTCAGAAAGGATACAGGTAGGATATCTGAAGTAAACCTCAGTCACATGAGCATGACTCTGTTAGGTCATTCCCAGCAACCCGTGGAGCTTTAAAGAGTAACACAAAACCACATTTCAGATGGCAGTACCATTATTAATGCTTTATGGAATAAGCTCTGTTGTGAATATACTATATGGTTAAATAAAAAAATTCCATATGAGTCAGTATATAGCCTAATATACACACTGGAGTAGAGGTTCACAGTTCATTTCGAATCAGACATATCAGAAAATCATTCTTGATTCAGTGAGGGAGATTCACTGACTGAGCACATCTGATTCAAACCACTAAATCACCAACAAGGTCTTTTTAATTAATCTTTTTGACTGACTGAACCAGTTCATCAGAGTCATTTATTGGTGAAACGGATATCACCGCTCACGCTGTGTTTGTTGTTGTGTGCAGGAAACATTGGCCGCGCATTCTAACGTGATGATCTCTGATGAAACCTCTTATGGATGCACATAAAGCTTTCCTGACAGTCAACCAGATTTTAAAATAGTGTTGCATGTTTAGTTTTTTCCATTTATGACCATTGCATTAAATCGGAAAACAAGTAAAAATTCATTGAATCTATCCACCTCATTTTTTACCGTGTGCGGTCATTATAACTTGAATGTGTGAGGCTTTCACTGTCATCCACTTCCAGTTATTTATCTGTAGAAAAACATATTAATTTATTACTATAATAATAAACACATTTGTAGCACAAATAGTTCGACCTTTACTAGACTTCTAGTTATTTACCTATAGTGGCTAATGAATTGGACACCTTGCTCATTCACAGAATACTTTCGCACTGCAAAAAAATGTGGAAAAAAATGTTAGGTTTCTGCAGGTTTTTTGAAGGTACAATTAAGACTATTTAAATTTAAGGAATAAATAGAAGGAGACACAAAGAAATCCATCAATATATATATATATATATATATATATATATATATATATATATATATATCACAAAAACAGATCGGAGCGCGCCCAGTATATATATATATATATATATATATATATATATATATATATATATATACAGTATATTTACAATGTATATACAGTATATTTACAAGGTATGAAAAATATAATGCCATGACTTTATGAATGTAAGATTTTCTGTGCTAAATTAGGATCTTTATTTGTGGAAGGGCTAATTAAGACTTTTTTAGACCTGGTTATGAAATATTAAATTCTTGTTAAGAATGTTAAAATGGCTTTGGGGTCTCTAAGGGTGCTTTCACACCTGGCCTGTTGTTTCGGAACCTGGCGCGTTTCCCCCCTTAGCTCGGTTCGTTTGGGCATATGTGAACACGGCAATCGCGCTCGGATCCGCGCCAAAACAATCGGTCCGAGATCGCCTAAACGAGGTGGTCTCGGCTCGATTGAAAACGAACTCTGGAGTGGTTCGGTAGTAATGAGAAAGCAATCCGATTTAATGGACCAACGAACCAGGCTATATCACAATGTTTAATGGGTAATTACGTAAGTTCCGCGAAAAGCATTAGCTTTGTTGTTTTGCTAATACCTCAAAATGAACCTGTGAATGTCTGTGGGTGAGCACGTCTTCGCCAATCAAAAATCAAAGCGCACTTTTTTTTATTTTATAATGCCATCTTATTGCTCTTCTTTGTAGTAGGTGCATTTTAAAAATGTTTTCCCAATCAATCCTGGACTCCTGCTCAAAATGATAAATTATTATTAACGACAGCTACAAAAAAAACAACAATAAGCCCGCAAAGCTG
>NW_015505280.1:1198431-1205250 GCF_001515645.1 Sinocyclocheilus grahami | reverse complement strand
ATACATTATATATATATATATATATATATATATATATATATATATATATATATATATATATACAGTATATTTACAATGTATATACAGTATATTTACAAGGTATGAAAAATATAATGCCATGACTTTATGAATGTAAGATTTTCTGTGCTAAATTAGGATCTTTATTTGTGGAAGGGCTAATTAAGACTTTTTTAGACCAAATATTAAAATATTAAATTCTTGTTAAGAATGTTAAAATGGCTTTGGGGTCTCTAAGGGTGCTTTCACACCTGGCCTGTAACCTGGCGCCCTGGCGCGTTTCCCCCCTTAGCTCGGTTCGTTTGGGCATATGTGAACACGGCAATCGCGCTCGGATCCGCGCCAAAACAATCGGTCCGAGATCGCCTAAACGAGGTGGTCTCGGCTCGATTGAAAACGAACTCTGGAGTGGTTCGGTAGTAATGAGAAAGCAATCCGATTTAATGGACCAACGAACCAGGCTATATCACAATGTTTAATGGGTAATTACGTAAGTTCCGCGAAAAGCATTAGCTTTGTTGTTTTGCTAATACCTCAAAATGAACCTGTGAATGTCTGTGGGTGAGCACGTCTTCGCCAATCAAAAATCAAAGCGCACTTTTTTTTATTTTATAATGCCATCTTATTGCTCTTCTTTGTAGTAGGTGCATTTTAAAAATGTTTTCCCAATCAATCCTGGACTCCTGCTCAAAATGATAAATTATTATAACGACAACTACAAAAAAAACCAACAATAAGCCCGCAAAGCTGTTATCGTTCCATCCTGACGGATGAAATGCGTGACAGCTAAGTGGAATCCCGGAAAATAAACCGTGGAACTTTGGCCAATGAGAGGACAGTTTACTCGCGCGTGACTTGTATTAACAAATTTGGTCTGTTCAGAAACTTTGAAAGCGATCCGCACCAAGAATAAAAAGCAACATTGTAATAATTGTAATCCCTGTTTCAGAACAAAGCAATCGAACTACAGGTGTGAAAGTACCCTAAGACAACACATTGTGAGGGTTCACCTATTATTATTATTATTATTATTATTATTATTATTATTATTCTATTTATCTGTTTGTCTGAGACTTTTGTTGTGTTGTGTTGTCTTTGTCTTTTTTTTTTCTTTTTCTTTTTTGAATATGTGTTTTCTGTTTATTATTAGCTGACTCTGTGCTTCATCATTCTGCAAAAAATCATATCTGCTGAACATAAGGGAGAGAAACAGTGGGGAATCAATCTTTTTTGCTTGGCCAGATAAACACAAGACACAATCAGAGGGAGGAAAAGAGACAGAAAGGAGAAGGCCTCATCCTGCCGGTGATGGATAGCTAGAGTAAAAGTGTCAGGATGGTATTATGTAAATTAAGGAGGCATCCGAGCATCGCCTTGATGATTATGGGAGAAGTGAATGATGTTTGCGCTCCCCAGGCACTTTGCTGTGCCTTGTTATTTTTTTTTCTCCCTTCCAGCCACCCCTCGGATACATTCGGCCTGACCCCCTGGACGGAGGGGAGGAGAATCTCCCGGGAACACACTCCAAAAAAATCGGAAAAGACATCTGTTTCATTTACTAAACAAATTATCTGCCAGGATTTCTCACCTAATGGGCATGGGGAATGGAGTGCAGACTCTGAACACACATGAAACAGGAAGCAGAGGGGCGGCCCGCTGCTAATAATGCCTGCTCTCCTGACCTCATCCTGGCCTCTTGCCGCCTTCGCCCCGGTGTTACATCTACAACTGACAATGATAGCCAGGAATTCTTAAATCATCTGTCTGGGATTTGAACACAGCGTCTAAAAATGTAAAGGATGTCTAATCCAAAGGGAATATCATCATACTGGAATTAATGCTGCATTAGTTATAGCAGAGGTCATTTATTTGAGTATGAAAAGCCAAATATTAAGAAGACCTTTACTTTCAGTTTCACAACTATTTTAAATTTGTTTTGCTTTTCAATGCAGGCAACACAAAAGGCATTTCCCTTTCAGCAAGAACTTTATTTCAAACAAAGGGGTAACATGTGTTCCGTTAATATTTTTTATGAACTTTTGTTCTCAATAATATATCACTTACACCATGTTACAAGGACATGAAGCTAAATACCTTCTTTAAGAATTCGAACCTGTAACCTTTCACTCCTAAGAAATTAAATAAATATTTAGGTATATATAATAATGCTGACAGATGTGTAAAACTCAGTGGTTTTAAAGGAAAGATTAGTAAAGACTGGTAAAGGTTTAAAATTACTATGAATTAGTATTTTGGGGTCTCACTGTGATCCTTAAATAGAATCCTTTAAATCATCAAATTATTATTGTTCTTAATATGCCTGACAACATTTTTTGGAATATAATTTATTGATAAACTGAATGATATTTCAGCAGGGGTCTTATGTAAATCACAGTAAGCATGTATGATAGTCATTATTTTTTTGCTCCTGTTAAAAATTAATCAGGACATATTATAATGTGCTGGGGGGGGATTAAAAAATTTTTTTAATCTGTTTTACACTTTTATTATTTTTAAACTTAAAAAGCCTTTTCGTATTTGACCCATATACATATTTTTATATGATCTAATTGTTTGTTTATAGATTTAACTTTATTCAACCGCATTAATCACTCGTCTGAAATATGGATTTGCCTACACATTCCTACATTACTGTTGTCTTACTCCCTGGCAATAGTTCATTTAATACACATTTCTGTATGTTAAATTCCATATTATCAATTTATCCCTGATTACATCCCTAAAAATACATCCCTGATTTTGACCTTGCCACACAATGCATTTCTGAGAATCACATTCCAGCAGAAACTCTTCACAGTGGATAAAGTGAACATTAAAAAGGAATATGCCGGGTTCAATAAAAATTCAAGTGCACTTATGGTATGACACTTATAAATTAATTTAGTCCAAAATCAGTGAATGTTATTTTACATGAACATTAAAATAATACATATAAACAATATGCACGTTAACATGAGCTTAGTGTGGGAAAAAAAATCATAAACCTTTTTCTGTGTAAAGTTACAGTATTTCCATTTTTACTTTTTTTTTGTTTCTATGACAATGCAACCCTAAAACAACACTAAAAATGACAAGAAAAAATTACAGATTAAAAAAGCATAGGATTTCACAGAATAATTAATGTAAGTACTTGAATTATTTTATGCAATTATAAGCTTCAGATTTCTGCTTCTAAATGCTCTAAAACTAGTCACTTCCATTCCACTTTTCCAGTTTTAGTTTATCTGTCAGTTTTTGGCTGATATGAGAAAGAGAGAGAGCCTACACAAGCGTCCGGTCACATCTAGGATTCTAATAACCCTTTCTCCATAACCCAACTCTGCCCTTCCATGTTAACATACTGTGAACTGAGCCCAAGTGACAAAATCAATCCATCACAGCCATGCTGTCGACACAAAGAGAGACAGAGGAGCTAACAGAAATTGATGACATCCCTGCTCGAATTTTACACCGTTTCGGCCACAGCGGCGATTGAAGCAGACAAAGATTTATAGTCCGACCCGTGCCGCCGCTACCCTTGATTGCCTCTTTTTTTTCCCTGAAAGGCCTTTCTGCATATTTATTCCCAAGCTCATCAGGACCTCAGAGAGGCATTAGAGTGACAATCTTATTCCACCTATGGTGCAGTAGCATCTGGGAATTAGCATCTCTCGCTGCATATAAGACTAATGCTCTCCTGCCCCTCAGTTACTTCTGTACCGCTTTTATTCGTTAATTATGACTTTTATCCATCCGCCGTTTGCTCACAGCTCTTATTTGTGTGTCTCACTGTGTAATTTAGGGAATAATTCACACTGGTGAGAGCTGATCTCACTGTCTGTTTAGCTGGCCCTGCGAGTGGGATTATAGCCGGCAGGCACTGGCTCGATTAGTTCTTGTTGTGTTGTTTTTGTTGGTGAGACAAACCTTTCTCATTGGCATTATTATGTTTGAAAGATGTTTGTGGTTACAACATGTTTGGCTCTTAAATTGCTCCATTAATCTGTCTGTCTGTGTGTGTGTGTGTGTGTGTGTGTGCGTCTTTCTCCGTTGTGCAGACCTGCCCTGCGTCATGCATTGAAGGTTTTACGAGTACTTATGGAAAATATAAATTTCATTGATATTACTGGCTAGAAACAAATGCTTCTCATCACAAGCATCGTAAAAACGAACACAGCAGTAAGCGTGACAGGAAACTGATTATAATAATTCAAATGTGATGAATAACTTTCATCAAACCTCCAGCGTGAGCATCTCTAGATGGAAGTTCCACATCTCTGAGAATCCATTACAAATGTGCTGTGAAATGGAAGGAAACGGGACCTTGCGCCTCTTTGTGCATACCATAAACATGTATTACACCAAAAATGTTCATATTAAACACAGAAATGGCTGACAAACTCTACAGACACTGTCAAGAAAATGTAATACCACCACATCGTCACACACTCCACCCACGAATAGTCCGAAAATGATCAGGAAAGTATGACTGCATCAGAACATTTCAATAAGTCAGAATGCTGATTTATTTAGTATAGAATGTAATTGCTTCTGCTAAACAAGGTGCAGTCTGTGGAAAGTAGGAAAATATTGTATTATTAAACATGGGCTGAGAGAAGCACTGAGACAAATAAGACTTTCCATAATCTGTATCTTCAGTGTAATGGTATTCCTTAAGATGTTTCTAGATGAGCTTGCAACTCCTTTGAAATAACTGAATGTCAATAGTTCATTATCTCATCTTTTAAGTAAAGGTCAGTTTACAAATGTAATGTTAGAGCTCACAGAGTATACTTTTAAGTCAGAAAAGGTAATTCAGAAATCTAAGTTCATACGAGGGAGGTTTAAAGAAATCGTCCTTTCTTTTCAACAAGTCAGCTTGCACAGAATAAAAAAAACCTGCAGAAACTGTCTTGAAAAGGCTTATTGGAAATGTACAGCAAGAATTCCTAATTTACTGTATAGTATTTTTTCACAGTCTTATTCTCTTGAGTAACGCAGAGGACATGTCACTTATCATGGACTAGAAATAGCCCACTTAAGGACTGAACTCACAAAAAATAACTGGCTCACTGACACTTCATCCAATGCTAAATGTAATTTAGCAAACCATTTTAGATGTTGGGAGCCAAACGTTCACTGAACAAAATAAGAAGAAAAAGATTTTACTATATAAATAAACACACACACACACACACATATATATATATATATATATATATATATATACGTGTGTGTGTGTGTGTGTGTGTGTGTGTATGTGTGTGTGGTGTGTGTGTGGGGGGGGATTATAACATACATACGTATGTGTGCATACTCATGTATAAAGTGAAGTGACATGTGAAGTGACATGTGGCCAAGTATGGTGACCAATACTCGGAATTAGTGCTCTGCATTTACCCATCCAAAGTGCACACACACAGCAGTGAACACACACAAACCGTGAACACACACCCGGAGCAGTGGGCAGCCATTTATGCTGCGGCGCCCGGGGAGCAGTTGGGGGTTCGGTGCCTTGCTCAAGGGCACCTCAGTCGTTGTATTGAAGGTGGGAGAGAGTGCTGTACATTCATTCCCCCCACCTACAATCCCTGCCGGTACAAGACTCGAACCCACAACCTTTGGGTTATGAGTCCGACGCTCTAACCATTAGGCCACGACTTCCATGGAAACATGTATAAAAGATTCCTTGACTGGATTGTGCACATTGAGCAAAAATGCTGGGATGTCAAAATGCCAGTTGTTAAATGAAATTGCTGATTAGGCAAACTGCATATTTTCATTGCCCTGGTGACATCACCATAGCAGTATTCTTCACGCCATTGGACATTTCCATTCCCACGCGAGTATCACTTTACCTTTGCAAAATCTTCCCATTCATTCTGCCAAAGTGTGACGTATACATATAGCTCAGTTGATTAGGAAAAATGAAAAGTGGTTTTATGTAGCTTTGGGTGCCTGACTGAAGAGCCTATTAGACTGTGGTTAGTGATATTGGCACAGGAGGCCTGCGTTGTGCAGATCAGACCACCCCTCCCCCTTTTGACACAGTCTGTTTTCTGAGGAGCCCCTCTCTCCTCTCTCTGCCACTGCTCCCATGTGGGCGCCAGTCAAACACGCTGGCCCCCCATCACAGCATCTGCATCCTGTGCAATTTATCATTGGCCCGTCTTTGCATTGCCATTGGCTGTTGCTGAGCAACCTGTCTGTCTCACAGACTATTTCCCATGATAAATTAGCTGGGCCGTTACTATGCCAACCGAATTTGTTACTTAATTAAACTGATTCAGATCACAATTGGCTGGAGGGGGTAAAGAATTGGGGCACACTTTGTAGCGGCACAGCCTGCTTTTTACACACCGGGCAATAGAGCAGTGGAAAATTACTTTTACAGGGAAGCAAATTTGATTTAAAGCAGTTAATAATGAGTCTTTCATATAACCACTATGAAAGAATTTTCCTCTAAGATATGCAAAATATTACAAGAAATTATTGTATTGCATATTACGTGCTATACCAATATTAAACAATGGAACAACATACTTTATATGCAATTATGCAATGAACTGAGAAACAAAGCATCTAAAGTAATTACCTTTTAATAAAGCACAGATATATTTCAAGTATTTATTATTCTTTTTAACTAATAACTTATGATTTAATAATAAATTATTATTATTTAATAAATTATAATAATAACTTTTAAATTTAACTTTTAACTATTTATTATTTCAGTTTATATATATATATATATATATATATATATATATATATATATATATATATATATATATATATATA
>NW_015505280.1:1190670-1197487 GCF_001515645.1 Sinocyclocheilus grahami | reverse complement strand
ATATATATACTGTATATATATACTAATAATAAGAATTACATTTTTCTAAATCTAAAGTGTTGTATCAATTACAATGTAAAAAGGTCAACTGTGCTGTCAATAACAATTTTTTTTTTGATGTAGTGAGTTTGATTCAGTCATATTTTTGACTTGAATAAAACCAATTAACCTATCTACCACATGCAATACATTTTTAGGTTACTTGACAAAACATTTGCACTAAATGCCAAAAATCTGAGTCCAAATGTTGCAGTAGATTCTCAGTGCCAATATTCGGGCCTTGCCTTTTTTATTTGTTTATTCAGAAAGAAACAAAACAGCGAAGCAATTTGGTTGTGTGTGCGAGAGGGCAGAGGGAAGAATGGAGGCATGTAATCCCCTTAATTTGGAACATCACACCTTCAGCATTTGCCTGTATTGGAAAGGGGCTCTTATCCAATCCCACCTCTGTTTTTGGCTATTCTTATTTCCATACATCCTGACAAAACCATTTTGTCCCATCTGATTGGGTCTATTTGCATCAGACACCTTTTCTGCATACAGATTGATGGGTTTAATCAGTGAATCAGGGAAACCGTTCAAACATCAATCACTGTCAGTGCTGTCTTTCTGTCTCTCTGCAGCCAGGCCTTGATTTTCTGCTCAGATTCATCCGAAACGCACACAAATGTAACGAAGAACTAAGGAAAAACCATTTGAGAAGAGACCAATAACTTGTCGGCTGCTCACACTGAGGCCTTCTCTCGCTCTTGGCCCACTGCCTCTCTCGTTCAAGCCCTTCTAGTTTCATGTCAAGGCTAGTTTCACTCGCCAGTTTGCGGAGAAAGGAGAAAAGGAGTGAAGCTAAGTCTCTCCACCTGTCTGCTCGTTTGTGAAGAACACCCCAGATGGGTAACACCTCACCAAACGAAAATAGTGAAAATAAATCAAGTGCTTCTTAAAAGACCCTCTCTGATTATATTCTTTGGGAAAAACCAGATTTGCTTTTCCGCTCCAATAGGTAAAACAAATAACTGACATCATATACCTTCCCGGGGCAGTTCTGGAAGGGAATGGATGCTAAAAGAAGTGATATGACCCTTTGAATATGTAAAATAATTCATTATTTCCTCATGAAAAGAACACCGTAGAGCAAAATCTCAGGTAATGTCGGCAACACTATCGCAGCACCAAATGAAAAAGCAAAAATAACGATTGTTTCCAAACAGATTCCCTACTGTTACTTCAAACATTATCTGTCATTGTTCTGCCAAACCGAACACTCTAGCCCTAAATTCCAATCATCGGTTGAGCAAAAAGTGTTATGGCTGTTTAAACAACAATTGAGTCTCTTCTGAAATAATTACATTTGCATGCGTTTCAGATGAACACACTTTCTGGGAAGTCAACCTACAAATGGCTTTCTTATGATTGTCTCTGCACATTAAAATTTTATTCAATTTTATTCGACACACTTCATCTTTAATTAAAGCTTGAAAATCTCAAGTGAAAATAATTATCATTAAATAGAAATTATATAAATGGTTTCTCTCACATATGAAAGCTGAAGAAAAAAATAATAGGTAATTGGGATTTTTTAAATAATTGGGAATATTTCACTAATGATCAATAATGAGAAATAGTCACAATTGTGACATATTAATTGGAACTATTTTCACTACATCCCACAGTATAAACTGACTTTCTATCTCAGAAAGTGACTTTATTTATAACATTCTCACAAATACTTGTTTATTTTTTACACTAAAGGCAGAAACAGGCTTCTATGTTAATATTTACATGCATGCAACAACCACAACTCCAACACATCCACGCTCACTCATACTCTGCCATTGGCCACAATACTCTCCTGATCAGGAATCGGGGTCTTTGGAAGCCCCAAGAGGCTAAGCAGTCGCACATGCCTTTGCATCTTCTGCATGGGCTAGTCAACCGGCTCACCTTTGGCTCTCACCGAATTAATCAAACTGCCCTTGGTGCTCTAATTGGATGACAGTCATTCTCCTGCCCTATCCGCTGAAGGTGCACGTATTCAAGGGGGAAGGTCGGGATTCCTATGCATCTTCATATATTCTGCGCACCTTTCACCTCATCTACGTCTCAGGCTCTACCACCCCCCATCCTGACCCCTCATTTTTTACCTGTCTCTTGCATTTGAGGTGGAGCTGTATGAAAAAATCATCCTCGCACGTGATTTTTCGTCTGTCTTAAGTACATGCAGGGATGTAGGTGGCCTCTAATGTACAGCACATCGCAGCGGAGCAGTCAAGGAGGTTATGGTGCACACTGCATCCTGAGAGAAGCGTGCGAGCGAGAGAGATGACCTGTCTTTCAAACCAACGCCTCCTCTCCGACAGCCATTTGCATCCCCTTAGAGGTCACACACTTGTCTGTGGAGGACGAATCGAAGACAAGCAGACAGATCACTTTCACTAACATAATCGTGTTTGTTATGGCTGAACGATTGAGACATATGCTTCCAAGATGCAAAATGAGATGCTTGTGTTTTATGCAGGGCACATTTGATGGAGTCTCTATCAAAATGAAAAAAGACGCTTCTGTCTACGTTTCAGAGCATGGTCTATCCGATGTATGCATATCCAGTGGCCCCAAAAGCCCACTGTGCATTAGCACAGACTCTGGAACCACTAAATGAGAATTTGCTCTTACTTTTATCTGACAAATTGAGAGTGTTTCAAGAAGTCTGTTGTATAATGTCAAATCAAAATGCTTTATCTTTGATGTTGCTGTCCATTTTAAAAAGGGCCGACATGCACCTGCTTTTAGGTCACTCCACTTGGTCTTGGCGCCTTAGCACAAGATACAAAGTGACAAAAAAATAATAAAATAAAATGTAACAAAAAATGCATCATTACATTTACAACATTAAAAACTAAACATTTGCAGGAAAATAAATAAATAAAGTTAATAGTGGCTTTTTAGTCAAAAGGGGATTTTTTTGTAAACATGTGAGGGGTCGTCTATTCAAAACCTGAACTAATAATCAGTTTCAATAAAACAAGCAAAAAAATAACATCCAGTAATCACAATGCACACACAGTAAATATATCAAATATTAACATACATTACTATAACTATATCTTTAAATATAACTATATAATATATATATATGCCTACACCTTTAAAGCAAATAACCCACAGAAAATGTGGAATAAACAAAACAAAATATACACTGTAAATGTATTTCTAAAATTCTATGCTAACGATCTCTTAATGTTGTCTTTTTTGGAGGTATGACATGGGTGGTGCTATAAGCAGAAGGTGGGACATCTATCACTGTCACTCAGGACTACCACAACTAATTATACTCTGGCCTAGTCCTGGCCACAACGAGCCTGGATCGCAACCAGACCTCATTGTACAGCTTAAGACAAGCTACAAATAGGCGAGTGCATGATATTATTGCTTATTTTATGGTTGGTGGGAGCAATTCATTCATTTCATAGAATAAAGACATGTTTCTTGACTCTACCACAGATAAAATACACAGTTCCTGTCTCGGTTCAAAGAACCCAAGTCAAAACTGTAAAACCCGACCACTACATGACCTGAATATGCATTTCAGATTTATGCCACTATTTGGAGGCTTTGCGGAATGAGAATGTGCCTGAAAGGTTTTCACAGTTCAAGGCACTTACAGGCAAACATGTCATCTACAGTTGCATTGTGCGAGTGAACCTCGGAAGAGCTTTCAGTGGCTAAAGCAAGGTGAGAGCATTTTTAAGCTCTAGATTGGCCACTTGAGAACAGCGACCTATAAATGATACACATCTGTAAATGGAGGAAGCTTCTTTCCTTTTTATCCATGGGCCAAAATCTGAATAATTGAAAAGAGACACATCTTGTGTAAGTGTCTGGAATTTTAAACATTAATAGCGCTGTATTCCCTGGACAGCTTCAGCTACATTGAAACCACAAAATGATATACAGTCATATGAGTTCTGCCATTTAGAGCACAAGAAAGCACTTCCCAAATTATTTAAATCACCAGAATATATGTCATTGACCACATTCATCCATGCAAAAATACCTCTATGGTTGAAAGAGTGATTACACAACACATTATGGATCTACACAGGCATCATGCACCTATTTTTCTGAGGCGAACCAGTAGCGGTTTTACTTCAGTCCTGATACCAGAGGTAAAATAACAGTTTGACTAGGGGGGGGGGGGGCATATTTAATATATTTATGTAAATAATAATAAAAATAAATAATACGAGAGCGAGAAATAGAGAGAAAGTTGGCGGCATTATTTGATCAAAAATACAATAAAAAAACATAATATTGTTAAATATTATTACAATTTAAAATAACAGCCATTATTCCAGATGCTTTCTTTCAGGATTCTTTGAAATTTTAGAGCACTTCATACTTCCTTCTCCTGACAAGCTTTATGGAGATGCTGATTTCCTTTTCCAGCAGGACTTGGCACCTGCCCACACTGCCAAAAGCACCAAAAGCTGGTTCAATGACCATGGTGTTACTGTGCTTGATTGGCCTGCAAACTCGCCTGACCTGAACCCCATAGAGAATCTATGGGGTATTGTCAAGAGGAAGATGAGAGACACCAGACCCAACAATGCAGATGACCTGAAAGCCGCTATCAAAGCAACCTGGGCTTCCATACCAACTCAGCAGTGCCACAGGCTGATTGTCTCCATGCCACGCCGCACTGATGCAGTAATTCATGCAAAAGGAGGCCCAACCAAGTATTGAGTACATGTACAGTAAATGAACACACTTTCCAGAAGGCCAACAATTCACTAAAAATGTTTTTTTTATTGGTTTTTTAAGTATTCTAATTTGTTGAGATAGTGAATTGGTGGGTTTTTGTGAAATGTGAGCCAAAATCATCACAATTAAAAGAACCAAAGACTTAAACTACTTCAGTCTGTGTGCACTGAATTTATTTAATATACGAGTTTCACAATTTGAGTTGAATTACTGAAATAAATGAACTTTTCCACGACATTCTAATTTATTGAGATGCACCTGTACATATACACACACACACACATTCATTCATATATATCAATTTTAATGGACATGACACTTGGACATGACCAAGACAGATATTTTTAACCCTACATGTCACTGTTAAAATAAAATGGAAGTTGAAGCTCTTCTCTTATAGAGAAAGAACAGGACTGGCAAGGAATTCCCTCCAGCTGTTCTCTGGGCATCCTTTAACCTGCAGGGTTTTTATTGATCAGTGTCTAAAGACACAGATCGACTGTCAAATGTTCATTCAGATTATCACAGGAAAGCCTGACTCATGTATGACCTCAAGCAAGATATTCATTATTAAGATCGGTGCCCTTTGCTGTCATTAAACTGCACTGGCCAGACACAGTTAACAATGGGCTGCTTTATTCAAAACAGTGTCTTTTATGACAGCTAAGTGGGGCATCAATAAAATCTTTTTTCCAAAAAAACTATTGCCACTCGTTTTGGTTAACTGCCAGTCCCTTACTGCCATAACGTATGGATCTCTGACATAACAGTTTGTTTTTTTCCACCTCCCACTCTTATCTTTGTGGCCAGGTCTGTCAGAGTTTTACTCAGCGTGATCAATATCACACAAGCAGTACTGGTATTTAACGTCCTCTTGGTGGTTTTAAGCAGGTGTAGCTATGTTAAAAGGTGAGCAACCTTTAGGTTTGTAGGTTTCTTAATGCATTTGATGATCACGGCAAAACACACAACAAATGCTTTATCTACAAGTGTCAGTTAGATAATAAAAATGCAAAATAAACTGGAATGAAATGCGGCTCGTCACAAACAACCACAAAGAAAGGTTGTGCTCAGTTCCTGGTGTGGGGCTGATCGAGGGGCCTATTTAAGAGCCATTATCAGAATTAGCAGGAAAGCCTTTTAAAGACAAGAAGCACGACAAAAACCACCAAATAAACTGCCTCTGTTTTCCTTTTCCCTTGTGTTTTGGAACTTGCTGAAAGGGTTGTTGAGTTGCGGCTAATCGCTCAAGAACGTGGTATCGGTGCTTTGCATAATGTGTTCACCGGTGGTCTATAACAGGAGGCAATAATGCAGTGCTTTCTGCAAGCTTATTATTTGTGGTTTTGTGGCCAAAGGCGCATTCAGCCAAAAAGAGCATCATAGTCAGAGGAGATAACGCGGTGAGTTTCCTGATGTTCAACAGTCAGTTCCTCGGTTTAATTAATAATGAAATGCACCTACATTCACAATGGAATGCCTAAGATGAAAAAAGTAAATTAAAGGTCATTTGATGATTTTTAAAAGGTTATCTGATGGAAAATATAAGTGAATAATAGATGCGTTAGACATAGCATCTGCTTTTTGTGAGCATGACACACATTTATGCTTCTGAATGGTTTCCTTAAATGGGTCATATGATGCGATTTCATTTTTTCCTTTCTCTTTGGAGTGTTACAAGCTCTTGGTGCATAAAGAAGATCTGTTAATTTGCAAAGACTAAAGTCTCAAATCCAAAGAGATATTCTTTATAAAAGTTAAGAGTCAGCCACATCTACTTAAAACGGCTTGTTCGAACACGCCCCCACATATCTACTTCACTATGTGGGAAGAGTTGCATAACGTCGCCCAAATGTTAACGCAAAGAAAGAAGGCGTAACTTTTATTCTCGCTGTAGTATTGTTGCCACCATGTCCTGAAGACGCTGTGTGTTTCGTTGTAAAAGTGAAACTACTTTGTTTGGTCTTCCAATAGAGGACAATATCCACTTCGTCATGCCTGGAGCTGATCCGTGCTGGTCACTGAGGAAATACATCAACTTAGTGCTGTGGATCGCCGG
>NW_015505280.1:1188724-1190181 GCF_001515645.1 Sinocyclocheilus grahami | reverse complement strand
CAAGTGTCAGTTAGATAATAAAAATGCAAAATAAACTGGAATGAAATGCGGCTCGTCACAAACAACCACAAAGAAAGGTTGTGCTCAGTTCCTGGTGTGGGGCTGATCGAGGGGCCTATTTAAGAGCCATTATCAGAATTAGCAGGAAAGCCTTTTAAAGACAAGAAGCACGACAAAAACCACCAAATAAACTGCCTCTGTTTTCCTTTTCCCTTGTGTTTTGGAACTTGCTGAAAGGGTTGTTGAGTTGCGGCTAATCGCTCAAGAACGTGGTATCGGTGCTTTGCATAATGTGTTCACCGGTGGTCTATAACAGGAGGCAATAATGCAGTGCTTTCTGCAAGCTTATTATTTGTGGTTTTGTGGCCAAAGGCGCATTCAGCCAAAAAGAGCATCATAGTCAGAGGAGATAACGCGGTGAGTTTCCTGATGTTCAACAGTCAGTTCCTCGGTTTAATTAATAATGAAATGCACCTACATTCACAATTAAGATGAAAAGATGAAAAAAGTAAATTAAAGGTCATTTGATGATTTTTAAAAGGTTATCTGATGGAAAATATAAGTGATGCGTTAGACCGTTAGACATAGCATCTGCTTTTTGTGAGCATGACACACATTTATGCTTCTGAATGGTTTCCTTAAATGGGTCATATGATGCGATTTCATTTTTTCCTTTCTCTTTGGAGTGTTACAAGCTCTTGGTGCATAAAGAAGATCTGTAAATTTGCAAAGACTAAAGTCTCAAATCCAAAGAGATATTCTTTATAAAAGTTAAGAGTCAGCCACATCTACTTAAAACGGCTTGTTCGAACACGCCCCCACATATCTACTTCACTATGTGGGAAGAGTTGCATAACGTCGCCCAAATGTTAACGCAAAGAAAGAAGGCGTAACTTTTATTCTCGCTGTAGTATTGTTGCCACCATGTCCTGAAGACGCTGTGTGTTTCGTTGTAAAAGTGAAACTACTTTGTTTGGTCTTCCAATAGAGGACAATATCCACTTCGTCATGCCTGGAGCTGATCCGTGCTGGTCACTGAGGAAATACATCAACTTAGTGCTGTGGATCGCCGGCACATTTTATGGAGGACTGTTTACTGATCCTGGGAGAGTAACGTTAGACTAAAATGCTGGCAGTTCTGACTCACATAAGTACGTTTTCTTTTATCATTTGCCACTGATGATTCAAATGCGGGTTTTGGACAGTGTGGAGTAGCACTTGTTGTTTGTCATTTCTGATCACAAATGCAGACAGGGTTTTATGTTTACGCGGCATAAATAAGTAATTATAATTAGTAATTATGTCCCCACTGGATGCAACAAATGCCTCGTTTGTAATGGGTTTGAATGTTTTTGTCTCTTCTCTCCGGCCGGACAGGGCATCACAGTATAGTGAGGGGCGTAACATTTCCGTCACACGCTTGAGGTATTCGGCCAATCACAACGCACTGGATAGCT
>NW_015505280.1:1183065-1188417 GCF_001515645.1 Sinocyclocheilus grahami | reverse complement strand
TTTTATCATTTGCCACTGATGATTCAAATGCGGGTTTTGGACAGTGTGGAGTAGCACTTGTTGTTTGTCATTTCTGATCACAAATGCAGACAGGGTTTTATGTTTACGCGGCATAAATAAGTAATTATAATTAGTAATTATGTCCCCACTGGATGCAACAAATGCCTCGTTTGTAATGGGTTTGAATGTTTTTGTCTCTTCTCTCCGGCCGGGACATGGTATCAACAGTATGGTGAGGGGCGTAACATTTCCGTCTCATGCTTGAGGTATTCGGCCAATCACAACGCACTGGATAGCTGGCCAATCACAGCACACCTCGCTTTTTCAGACCAATGAGTTTTGTAAAAATCGACGCGTTTCAAAAAGGCGGGTCATAGAGGAGAAACAATACCAAATAACAAAAAATTTTGAAAATAATGTGTTTTTTTAGCTTTAAACCGCATAAACACATTTCATTACACCAAATACACAAAATAATGTTCTTTTTAGCAGCATCATATGACCCCTTTAAACCGTTATCTAAACAAGCAACAGTGCAGTAATACTGAAAAACAGCAGTTAATATCACGTTTCAGACAAAATTCAACCAGTTGCTTTGTATATTTTTTCTCCACCAATAAAAAAAAGTGCCAAAAGGCCTATCAGTCTGTCTAAATATGACACGATGTTCACCTTGTTTGCATGACAGAGCTAGCAATAATGGCTAACTTCAACAAAATCCTTCTTTCTGCTGAGAAGAACAGTCTTTAACACCAGAAAAGACTCTCATGATTAACTACTCTGAATCGAGATTGGCTGCGCATTTTGACCGAGGAACGGTGTCTAACTTAATTGGCCTTTAGAATAGAAAAATGGACATCTCATGAGACTCATTTTAATTTGCATGAATAATGTAGAGGTGATACTATCTGATGCGCTGAGATCCGAATACACACAATATCATTCAAACCACAGGGTATTTATAAAGCCGCGGTTGAGAAGCGTGGCACTGAACACGTCTAATGGCAGAGGGCAAATCACGGGCAGGTCTTTCCCATGGCCTTTCCAATGATCAAGAGGAAGGAGGAACATTCTTCATAAAACTTCAGATACAAAAGACAAACTGTCTCTTGCATGCCCCCCGAGACTGGAGAACATCTCTTGAATATTTCACGGCTGTATCAATGTCAGAGAACATTTCTTGCTGACTCCCTACTGCTCAGCGTTAATGAATATTAAGCGGGACATTTTCCTTTGGGTGAAAGGTCCCTTTATTTATTCTCTTTATTGTTTGAAAGCCATCCCTGATTCCATATTTCAGAGTCGCAGTCTTTCCACTCATTTATTTGAGACCTGCAGATCTTTCGTTTGGGCCAACTCTCAAAAAATCCTTCATGTGCTGACACTCATGTTATAGCATGAACGTCGTCACAAACACAGAGGAAAGGAGAATACGCAAGTATCTGATTTGTTCATTGATTAATTAATGGCGTAAAAAGACTACAAATGCTCACCAGCTTCACAGATCTGTTCAGTCACTCGTGACGTCAATTTGTAGGCCAAGCTGGAAGGTTCATTCTTCTCTTGAATTTCAAGTGGGATTCACAATGCTGGTTACAAAAAATACAGTACATCAACAATATTGTGCAACATTTTTACAATTAAAACTTTTTCAATTTAGTCAATTATCTCTATTTTAATATATTTTCCTTAAAAAAAATACTTGCTTTTAAATCATTTTTTTTATTATTCCTAAGGGAACCCACAGTCCAAAAACAAACCTCCTGATTAAATTGATGTAATTTCCTGTCATGGAAAAGCACCGGGATATCAGGTGGTCAGGTGACAACTATCCACTCTATTTAATTTAAACACTGCTATCATATTTATTTATTACATAATAAATAAATGTATCCCCACACTGAACTGGTCAAATATTAAATAAGTGCTTATCTTTTTCTCTGTATTATTCAGGTATTGGATCCCTTCTGTCTTTGGGAATTCATCCACATATTTAAAAACACGGAACATCTCTGGCTGAAATGCTCTAATGATTTCCAGGCCCTGGGAGCTTATGGAATTTAATTTCTTGACACAAATATCAGCATCAGAAAAAGGAAATTAAAGTCATCATTACTGTTAGGACATTATCGCAGCCTCACTTAACCTGCCATTCAGTAAAATGAATTATTTATGTTCCTTCTCTTTTATTTGGAGATGGGAGAGTTCCAAATATTTCTGTCTGCTGTATGCGAGTTGCTATTAGGAAAAATTGAACTTTCTGAATCATTTGCACTGTCGTGTTTAAATTAAACATGACATCTACTAAAATTGACAACTGGCACATTAACACAAAATAAATATATTCTGCATTTTAAATGCATTTTAAATGCTCAATGTTACATTCTCAAAGGGACAGTTCACCCCAAAAATGAAAATTCCGTTATCATTTACACAACCTCATGTCTTTGGAAATCTGTATGACATGAGGGAGAATAAGCGATAAAATAATTGTCCTTTTGGGGTAAACTAATCCTTTAATTGCATTATATTGGTGCGCTCCATGTTTAGAAGTGTACATTTGCATCTTCTAAATTAAGGGAATTGTGGGTTTCAGGCTATACACCATTAAAACAAAATTCTCTGCCGTAAACTACACATTTTTTGTTTACCAACAGCGAGAAGCCAGTTACTGTGTTTCAGTCATTTCGTCTTTTATTGTACATGCTCTGTTTTCTGACAGGTCTTATTTTCAGTATTGAGGGGTTCAAGCACAGCAATGTGTGATTACAGCATTTGAGTGTCATTCGACATCTGGAGATTCCAGACATCTGTGTGGATGAGTGACTCTATTCCTCTCTGCCTCTGCACACTCACACACATATGGTATCAGAGAAGCTTCAAAAACATGTTACCTAGCTCCTCTCTGAATCCAATCACACATTTTTTTACTTTTCCTGAAGAGCTTCACTTCCACGTATGCTAGATAGAGGTCTAACAAAACTGCAGTTGCTTCTGTTAATAGACAAACTGCATACATTAACGATGTTAACCACAGAAAAACCACAAAGATCTCTGTAAAATTTCAATTCTTTGCGTAGACAGAATGAGATTGTATCGAGGATCAATGGAGACTTTTACTTTAATCTACTGACATTTAAAACGATAGAACGATAGATAGATAGATGATAGAATAATAGAACAACAGATAGATAAAATTATAGAACGATCGAATGAAGATAGACAGACAGACAGACAGACAACAGATAAATAGAACTACAGAACAATACATAGAATGATAGAAATATAGAACAACAGACAGAATGATAGACAGACAGACAGCTGATAGATCAACAGAACTATAGAACAATACAGTAGATAATAATAATAATATGTCAAATGTATCACCACTCTGCCCGATGGGCTATATTGAACAGTGATATAAAATGATTTCCTTGATTTGCGTTGTTCACTGGCTTGTAGGGGTAAAACGGATCGTAGTTGATCGTTTGCATATGTTTCTAAGTCTTGCCGATTTAAACATTCAAGTGTTTTAAACCATTCACGCACATTCGGAGCTGCGCGCACTCATTCAAAACGAGCCATGTTTTAGACAATGCGCATACACAAAATTGATTCCTCTTTCGCGTATCCTTGCATCTGAATGAACACATACACACAAAGTTATCTCAAAATAACTGTCTCAGCAAGTATTTTCGTAAACACAGTCGGTTGTCTTAAGTGAACGTAAACAGTGGAGAAAAAAACTCTCAAGTGCATCATTATACTGGATCCGTGCATTCGGTCTTAAAGGGGCAGCAGCCTATAAACACCTGCTGTTCCATAAGCGCCAACTGCTGTCAGAGAGTGACATTTGCATCTCATTCACAAAGCTAAAATCAGACCATTCTGTTTTTGCTTTAAATTTAGATAATTATACAATCTAATTGCAATCTAAATAACATGAATTTAGCATCTTTGTTTGGATCATGATTAAAATGCAGTGGTTGCCTCTGATTTTAAATGGAAAAAGTACAACCAAAGCATTAGTTTGTTTATATGAAGAAATGTATTTTATTTGTATTATTTAATTATTTGATTTGGGATTTGTTTTAAATTTTCACGTTATTTTGAGATCATTTTGTGTACATGTGTTCATTTCAATGCAAGGATACGCGAAAGAGGAATCAATTCTGTGTACACGCATTGTCTGATACGCGGCTCTCGGTGCGCGCTTTGAATGAGTGCGCGCAGCTCCGAATGTGCGTGAATGGTTTAAAACACTTGAATGTTTAAATCGGCAAGACTTAGAAACACGTGCAAACGATCAACTACGATCCGTTTTACACCTACAAGCAAGTGAACAACGCAAATCAAGGAAAGAATTTTATATCACTGTTCAAGATAGCCCGTCGGGCAGTGTGGTGATACATTTTGGTAGCCCGAATGGAAAACACAATAGCCCCGGGACGTCGTGCTAGCGATTTTGCGAGCCCTGGTTTTATTTTTTTTTACATATTTCAGTTTCACAAAGAAATGTGCAGCATTTTGTTGGAGAAACAAAAAAATGATATGGAGCCAGATCAGCCTCAAAAATAATACATTTGCAAAACAAAATTCATAAATGCACAGCACAATTTACATTTACAAAATCCGATTTGTAAATTCAAAACACAATTCATAAATACACAAGTAAAAGCATAAATATTTCCCCAAATGCTCACACAAACGCATGAATGATGTTACATGTATTTATGGATCGTAGAATCTGCATTTGCAAATCGTCACATGTGCGTGGACTGCTTTGAATTTGTGTGCGGTATTTTTGAGACCTTCCTGGCAGGTTAAGATTCATAAATATCTTTTTTTGGAGGATGTTCCGTTCAGCCAATCGCGGTGAGCTTTTAATCCACCAATCAAAACACTCTTTACTGAACAGACTCAAGAAGCTCAACGCTGTGCTTGTACTGTGCATTGTTCCATGATCGGGTCCTTGATGTAAAGACATTTTAATGGGCAGTGTTGGGCAAGTTACTCTGAAAATGTAATTAAATTACTGATTACTTTATTTCAAAAGTGATTAGTAATTAGTTACATTACTAGTTACGTTAATTTTTTCTCTGCTGCTGCGTGCATGGTTTGGCATGGCAGAATGGCAGCAAAGAGCGCTGCATTTATAATCTTTAAAAGACATCTCAGTTCATCACAATATCACAAATCTCTGTTATAACACAATAAATATATGCATAATGAATCGTTCATAATGTCTACAATTCGTGTGTTATAATGAGAGGATTTCAGCACTGCATTGCTCAATGCTGCAAACACGTGTTATAGCCTAAATAGAAACTCTGCATACGCTTGCACCTGTTA
>NW_015505280.1:1166483-1182862 GCF_001515645.1 Sinocyclocheilus grahami | reverse complement strand
CTGGCGTGGACTAACAACTTTGTAACACTGCACACTTAATTAACTAAAACAACCTTTAATCATAAGAAAATGCCATCAGATAAAAAAGCAACTTTACTCACTCGTTGAGTGTGGTTTTCATCCTCCATGCTGAAATCTCTCCGCTGTGTGTGTTCGATTCCATAACCTTCTATATTCTATATTCAATATAGATAGATAGATAGATAGATAGATAGATAGATAGATAGATAGATAGATAGATAGATAGATAGATAGATAGATAGATAGATAGATAGACAGGACTTTTTTTTCTTCCGTTAAACACTCTGCTTTCAAAGCAAAAAGAATGAACAATGATAAAAAGCAAAAATCAATTAACACTGGCCAAGACTGAATCATTATATCACATGCAATAACCTGAATGGTAGAATAATAAAGAGCAATTTATTTAGAATTAGGCCAGTGTGATTCCAGCAGGAGATGGATGTGTGGAGATAGACAGATCTAATTAGCCTTGTACTAAGTCCCAGTGCTGTTCTCCTCGTCTTCTCTAGCCGGTCTCTACAGCGGCATAGTGCTGCTAATCCATGTCCACTGCTTAATGACTGCAAATCGCTGATATCTGCTGCTGATGAAATGCTGAGAAGATTAATCTCCTATTTCTTTTCACCAGAAAACAGATAACCTTGGAAGAGTAAAGTATGCTGTATATTTTCTCAATCAGGAAATTGATTTTCGTAATAATTTTTAATCATTTCAGTTTGTTTGTTTGTTTTTTCATCATTCCCACATTTGACCAGCAGTGCTAATCAATACGCTTTAGAGTTAAAGGTACATTTTCAGACGGCAAATGTAATTGCAGTTATGATATAAAATAAGAAAAATGCACAAAATGCGAGGGAGTCTGAGGAAATGTGGGTAAAGCATAACTGGCAAATTAATCTCAACCTTTAGAAGGGGAAAAGGCAAAAGGGACCGCTGAAGGGATGCCATCTTAGAATTTACATCAGTTTACTTTCCAGCTTAAACCCACTCATTTCTCCACAGCTGAGGTTTGCTGACCCGTGCATCTAGCCTCTTGCTTGAAAAATAAAGCCCAATCTCTCTCTCAGTTCATTCTTGTCCTTTTTTAAGGGGGTTGAAAATCCGTGTTGCCCAGCGACAGCCCCAAAACATTACTGCTCTTGAGGAATGGGCCAAAATACCAGCAACTGTGTGTGAAAACCTTGTGAAGACTTACAGAAAATGTTTGACCTCTGTCATTGCCAACAAAGTGTATATAACAAAGTATTGAGATGAAATTTTGTTATTGACCAAATACTTATTTTCCACCATAATTTGCAAATAAATTCTTTAAAAATCCTACAATGTGATTTTCTGGATTTTTTTTTCTCCTTTTTTCTCTCATAGTTGAGGTATACCTATGATGAAAATTACAGGCCTCTCTCATCTTTTTAAGTGGGAGAACTTGCACAATTGGTGGCTGACTAAATACTTTTTTGCCCCACTGTATATATAATATATAGAAAGACTGGGGTTAGTTTTCACAAAGGCTGTAACTATAAGGTTTTAAAGGGAGAGTTCACCAAAAAATTAAATTTTTGTTATCATTCATTCGCTCACAATAGAAGATATTTTGAAGAATGTTACCAAACCGTTTTGGTGGTCATTGACTTCCACTGTATGAACAAAAAATGACACACTTATCAAAAAACTTTTTTTTAGGTTCCATAGAAGAAAGTCAAAGTTTAGGAATGACGTGAGGTTGACTAAATCCTGACAGAAATTTCATTTTTGGGTGAATTATCCCTATAATAGTTTTGCATGTTACTATTAAACACCTAGTTCAAAACCTCTAAATTAGAATAATTTTGTGAAAGCTAGAATCCAAATTAACATTTAAATATAATATTTTTACTATCAAGTCTTCTGTAGCCATGGATTTAAAGTTTGTGCCTATATGCAGAAATTGATAAAAAATAAATCCACCTTCTTTGAGAAAACATCACTGGAGTAAAAAGTGTGACAACTAGCCCCGGTTGCCACATATAAAACTGTGGTCCTCTAAGTCTTCATTTTATTGTTCACTTTTGTTATACTTAACTATTTTGTTGCCTTTTATATGTTATGGCATTTATCATCCTCATATATGAGTTTACATTATGAACAATTTAAATCATGCTACAAAAATGTGTATTAATGCATCAATATTAGAATATTGTTATTTAGCAAAAGCACACCACAACCAGTATTCACTGCCATACATTCATATTATAACCTTGGATAGGGACTGGACACACGAGCTGTCATGAACGATTGTTAGACCACAAGGGGGAGGAAAGGGCCGGCTGTTATCCATCCTTCTCAGTTCCACCAGCGAGAAGGAGGGAAGTCTCACACATGCTTAAACTTTACTGGAAACACTCCACAGAGATTGGATTAAATATTATTGTAAATCCGACTCTGCAGTAGCAGCCTCTTTTAAACAGTCAAGGCAAACAATCATTCCAAAACATTTTAACACCATTTATATAATCTACCAGAATAAAACACTGTCCTTAAAACTGTAATTAATGAATGAACGAATGAATGAATTTTATGTATATATATATATATAATGAAAGTTTGTATTTTCAGTTTATATATTTTAATGATTTTATTTAATTACATAAATATAAATAAATTATATTAAGCTTTTTTTGCAGTATTCAGTATGAATTTTTGAAAGTACAAATATCCCAAGTAGTGTATTAATATAGTCTAATAATTAATAGTGTAATAAAATAGTATAGTAAATATATAGAATTAGTAAAATACTTATTACTTTGCAAAACAGTACATTTGGATTCTCAGTGCTTTTTAAAATTAATTTGTATCATATTTGATTTAAGTTTGTGTGTATGTATGTGTGTGTATACATATATATATATATATGCATACTGTATATACAGTTGTGGTCATGCAGTATCTGCAAAATGTTAATTATTATACCAAAATATAATAGGGAATAATATAAAATGTATGTTTTTTTTTATTACTGACCTGAATTAGATATTTCACATAATACACATTTACATATTGTCCACAAGAATGAATAATAGTCAAATGTATTAATATATATACTGTATATTTATTTATTTATTTATGTGTGTGTGTGTGTGTGTGTGTGTGTGTGAGAGAGAGATCGTTGTTCATAAGTCCCTTGTTTGTCCTGAACAGTTAAACTGCCTGCTGTTCTTCAGAAAAATTCTTCAGGTCCCACAAATTTTTCCTTATGGAGCATCAGTGAGTGTTTGAACCTTTTATAATAGTTGCATGTAAGTCCCTCAGTTGTCCTCAGTGTAAAAAGATGGATCTCAAAATCATATAGTCATTGTTGGAAATTTTTTGTAAGCAAAAAAGGCTGGAAAACCAAAGAATTTCTGGGACCTGAAGGATTTTTCTGAAGAATAGCGGGCAGTTTAACTGTTCAGGGCAAACAAGGGACACAAGAACAACTCCCAAAACAAATCTTTTGAAGGGGGTCATTTTTATAAATTCAACTACTATTACTTATCTTGTAGACTATATGTAAATGTCTTTTATGTGATAAATCTTATTCAGGTCAGTACTAAATAAAAAAAATCACATCACAACTGTATTTTATATATACAGTGGTGTGAAAAAGTGTTGGCCCCCTTCCTGATTTCTTATTTTTTTGCATGTTTGTCACACTTTAATGTTTCAGATCATCAAACTAATTTAAATATTAGTCAAAAATAACAAGTAAACACAACATGCTGTTTTTAAATGAAGGTTTTTATTATTAAGGGAAAACAAAATCCAAAACTATATGGCCGCGTGTGACGAAGTGTTTGCCCCCCTGTTAAAACTGTGGTTTACGCTTGATTGCAGTTGTTGCTGCTAAGGGTGGCTCAACCAGTTATTAAGTTTAGGGGGCAAACACTTTTTCACACAGGGCCATGTAGTTTTGGATTTTGTTTTCCCTTAATAATAAAAACCTTCTTTTAAAAACTGCATGTTGTGTTCACTTGTGTTATCTTTTACTAATATTTAAATTTGTTTGATGATCTGAAACATTAAAGTGTGACAAACGTGCAAAAAAATAACAAATGAGGAAGGGGGCCAACACTTTTTCACACCACTGTATATAAATTGTGTAATCTTTGACAAAATTGGAAACAACTGTGGATGAAAACTCATGTTGTTTTATAAGCATTCACCTTAACTGATACTCTCTTCTGATTATCTGAACCAATAAACCCCTTCACAGTTAACAAAAATTTGTGTTCAAATTTGCGTTTGCCTTACAGTAAGGTTCACTTTTCAAATTGCCAAGACTTGTTTGCCAGGTTTTCAGTCATTTTCACATGGAGATACTAAACACATTCCCAAGCATTTAAATTTCTCCAGCTACTGTAGAATCACTTCATCTTTGCAAGCAGGTCCATCTGTATCTCTCTCTCTCAGTACGACCTTTAACTGTGGACCAATAGAGGCACAAGATCTGTAGTACTCCCCTAAGAATGCCCTTATTCGCCACAATATCACAATCTGATATCAGATGATTATTCGTTAACTAACTCTCCTTTAATTAACTCCTGATTAGGTATTAATATCAGACTCCGGGTTGCATGCTAGCAGTTAATGCTTTTAATATTTGGATTAGCCCTAGTGTCTTACATATTTTTTCCCTGTCCGTCTTTTACTCAAGCTACAATCTTCTCTCCCCTTGAGTCCTTGGCACTTGGCCAGAAGAAATGTTCCACCTGAGCCTGACCAAAAATTCTCTATATCTGCTTCACCACCTCGGGGTGAAGCCTCCACTCCCTGGGCCTCGTCACTAGCATTACATGGCGACAAGGAGCTCCCAGCACTGGGCCCTGAGACAATAACCAAGGTTTTCTCCATATGTCTAAGGCACATAAGCATCGCCACGTGACCTTGAGCATGTGGAGCGGGTTTCCCCTCTGGGAGAACCCCTTGGTCTTGAGCCACCACTGTAGGGGTCTTATGTACAGCAGGCCAAAAGGTATCACACTGGACGCAGCTGCCATCAGACCCAGCAGTTTCTGAAACTGCTGACAGTGAGTCACTGGCCTTCTCTCACTCTCGCGACTGCATTGTGGTCGAATCCCACACCACGCCCAGATAAGTGGTTCTCTGTACTGACACTTTTCTTGGCGTTAAGCTCTTTCATGTGAGCGAGAATGACACCTGCTCAGATTGAGCTAATATCAACCAATCGTCGATGTGGTTGAGTATGCGGATGCCCTGGAGTCACAGAGGAGCCAGAGCAGCATCCACACACTTAGTGAAAGTGTGGGGTGAGAGTGCAAGGCTGAACGGAACAATCCGGTAAGCTTTTGCCCCCAAAAGCAAACCTCAGGAACTTCCATCCTTCTTTGAAATGATGAAGTACCGGCTGTAGAACCCGGACTGTCTGTCGAGAAGGACCACCTCGATGGCCTCCTTCCTCAAGAGAGTGTTAACTTCTTGTTCCATTACCAGAGCCCGCTCGGGGCCCACCAAAGTGGGAATGACCCCGTTGAAAATGAGGCAGAGGAGAACCGAACTGACTCGGTAGCCTCTTACTACAGTGTGCAGGACCCATGAGACACATTTGTCAGAAGTTTCCACGCTGCCAAAAAGGTCTATTAAGGGAATCAGTCTCTCGAGACTGGCCTCTGGTGCACTTAGAGCGGCTAGGTCGATGCCTTGAAGCGGCGGACCGGCAGGGAACGGCCGAATTAGCTGCTCTAGAAACCTCAGAAGAGGTAGAGAGCCTCTTAGTACCGCTACGTTTCAATTTTAATTAATTAGTCTCTCGAGACTGGCCTCTGGTGCACTTAGAGCGGCTAGGTCGATGCCTTGAAGCGGCGGACCGGCAGGGAACGGCCGAATTAGCTGCTCTAGAAACCTCAGAAGAGGTAGAGAGCCTCTTAGTACCGCTACGTTTCAATTTTAATTAATTAATTTTAATTTATGCATTTAGCAGACGCTTTTATCCAAAGCGACTTACAGTGCATTCAGGCTATACATTTTTTACCAGTATGTGTGTTCCCTGTGAATTGAACCCACGACCTTTTGCGCTGCTAACGCAATGCTCTACCACTGAGCCACAGGAACACGTTTCCAGGCGGTAACTGAGAGAAGCGCTCGCCGGAGACCGCCGCGCCCTGAAGCACCGTAGGTGGCAGGGTTGGCAGATCGATCTCCTAAGGGCACTGAGGAGAGACGGACACCGTATAATGAGGTGTACACCACTCTTCCCCAGAGGGGCCGGCCCTCAGAAGTCCTGGGCCTTCAGGACGTTATAATCGAAGATTATCTAGCGAGAATGACGGTCCACAGATCCGCCTTCTGCTAGAAGCCTTCGGCCCAGGAGTGCCACTGACTCTAAATTCTGAGGAGTACGAGAAGTGACACTCCCTACATGAGGAGCTGGAACA
The DNA here is from genome assembly GCF_001515645.1 of Sinocyclocheilus grahami. Taxonomy (NCBI): domain Eukaryota; kingdom Metazoa; phylum Chordata; class Actinopteri; order Cypriniformes; family Cyprinidae; genus Sinocyclocheilus; species Sinocyclocheilus grahami. The sequence continues at coordinate 1,176,431 of NW_015505280.1, read as the reverse complement.
CGATTGGTTGGGGCTACTCCCGCCCAGCAGCCCCTGTTGACCACCTCAACCTCCTCAGAGGAAGAGAGGTAAGCGCGTGCTCTCACTCGAGAAAATTTTATTTATTTATTTTCCAAGAGCTCCTGTATATCTAACTTTCCATAGTCAGAAGAAATACTTCATTTTAATTCCTCAGAATAAAATGCAGCCAAACAACCAGAGAAGTAAACACGGTTTAAGATGGTGAAAAGATTCATATCAAAACCAAAAATGATGTAATACACGCGTTGCCTCGGCAGCGCATGAGCCACTCGGTCACACAAACAATATCTCCTCGGAGAAAGATAGCTGCAGCAACGAGCTCTCACTCAGAGGGGGAAGAAACCTCAGCGCGGGTTTCCGAACCTCGAGAGAGAGTGCTAGATCTAGGGAACGCGGGTGGAGATAGGGAGAGCCCGTCTCCAACCCGTCCGCCAGATCATGTGCGATCCCCATGATCTCAATCGCCGCCGTGCCTCAGCAACAGCGGGACCGGAACCACAAGATCACAGGCACGGACACACTCCTCAGAGAGTGCCCGTAGAGAGCGGAGTGCTTAACAGCGGGAAAAGCACAATCAGCCCCCTCTTTTTTCCCGAGAGCTGACTGTGCGAGCTCCGCTCCCCAGCAATGCTGCTTATTATAATATTAGGCATAATCTGCTTGTTTAACTGATGCTTGTGCAACTGGCGAGCTCATCGACGCCCTCCACATCAACCTCCTCAGAGGAAGACAGGCGGAGTGTCGAGCCTTCTCGGCGCTGGATCTGGTGGGTGAGGAAGAAGATAGGTATTCGCCTGTCTACATTCCCTCCACCGGATCCATATGCAAAACCCACGAGCACAGACGCCGCTCTGCCTCTGCGAAAGCAGGGCCGGAGCCACGAGAAACGCCGGTGAAGGCTCCCTCCTCAAAGAGAGCTTCCAGTAACAAATGCTCGCAATGCAGGCAGCCAGCTCTCGAGAGAGCTGACTCTGCGTGCTTCACTCCCTGAGCAGACAACACACAAACTGTGTGTGTCCCCACCCGAAATATAGCACGGGCAGGGAGGAACACACAGCCTGAACGCTGTCTGCTCTCGCCCAAATGCTTCTTTTTGGCTGAAGCTAGCCATAATGGTCTTAAGTGGACAAACAACACTAAATAAGACTCACAACAAATAGCGACTGAAACACACACGGAGCGCTTGCTGAATGGCAAAAAGCTGACGCCGGTTTCTCCGCACTTGCTTTTATAGCTTCCTGGTCTCTACGTCACCCGCCTGTGACATCTCGCCATTCCATTGGACTGATTTCACATGTGATTCAGAGCGTGGTTCTCAAAGTGTTTCGATGCAGCTCAAGTTTCTGAACGGGAAAGACTATTACAAACTGGCATAAAAACTGTGATTTAGGAACAATTAGCTTTTTTATATAAAAATAAGCTTTTATATAAAGTTACTGTCAAACTACTGAAATAATTAATTAGGTCAGTAGTATCACAACCCAATACTTGTGTGGTGCAACCAAACCTCAATGTTCTGCTGTGGCTGTTTATGTAAAAAGGATCATGGAAAACCAACACAATATTTTTCACGGATTTGACAAACCATATTCCAAGGAACAGTTACAAACACATTATGCGTAATTCGATGCAAATAAGGTCCAAAGCACAAGTTCCCTCATCTAAATTTCTCTTCGGAGTTCATTAAACTTCATATTAGCCTTTAACTGACAATCATCAACGTATCCTGAAAAGCGGATTTCTGGTACATAAGGCACTGTATCTTCAAAGTATACCCATACAGGCCTGGAAGATGGTGTTTGTACTTTCCAGAGGAATAACCGGAGATATTAACGCCACTCATTTAAGGCCAACCCTGCGAAACCTCGACCAGTATCTGTCTCCCGAGTGTCATAAAGACCCTTTCTTGTTCTGCCTGCATGGCATAACTGGGGTTTGTCATTTGCACACAGCAGTCCTTAATTACAGGCTTTTAAGCTGCACTTCAGGACCACAAGCCTGTGAAAAGTTCTGAATTTCCTCTCTAGAGGGCTGACAGCAACTGCAGTTAAATGGGTGTAAAGCGACTAAAAAAATGTAGACTCGGCCGACAAATTAGATGCGTCTGCGTCGGCCACAGATGGGTGCCGTTAACCTGTCGGGACACAGTGTCACGACACTAACGCACATTGTCTGTGGCTCTCTGTCACCACCGCACACCTCAAGCGGTCAGCAGCCTTCATTTAAAATAATGTAATTAAGGGCTCTCTTTGTGCTGAGTGGGTTGAGTCATATGACATTCTCACACATTTGCATAATTCTAGAGTAGTTCGATGTCTGCATGCGAAAAAGAAAAGAATGCTTTATTCTGTCTCGTTTAGTGTGGGGTCAGTTAAATAATCACGTTCTAGGGACATATTGAGGGGTCATACTTCATCATACACTAATATTTGGACATATCTGAACCAAGCACATCATAAAACAATATCTTTGTCCATTCAACATGTTTTAAAATGTTCTGTCACCACATACGAACACCAAAAATACTACACCTGAGCTAAAAGAACCATTTCAGCTGTGGTTCTTCACCCAGTGTCATTCTTTGTTAACTGTAGTTCAGAATGGAACACTGTGAAACTTATATATAGGCCTCAAGGTATAGCACAGCAAGAACAGACAATCTGGTGTTTAGCCCCACATGCCCATTCACATGAGAAACTAGATATTTTACAGCACAGGATGAAGTAAAATCCTTGATAATTGACACTGGAAGAGCCATTCGCGTTGAAACAGAACCTCGAATGTTTGACCCAGATAAGTTTAAAGTGACCCTTTGACACACAACATCCAATGAGGGTGTTATCAGAATGTGCTTTTGTGTTCGTGATAACACTCTTTTCAAAGTTTCCTTTCAGGCTCCTTGCCTTGAAATTGGAAAATGTTGTATTTTTGTGTCCTGTAAACTCATCAGTATTCACATCCTCCATGCGGGCAGCATTAGAAGAGCACCATTACAATGTTTCATAGCGTTCTAATGGGTAAAATAATTCAAGTAGGGGTTTTTTCACCTATACACAATCCTCTCACAAACTTCAGCCATTCCCAGCTTGTCCCATCCTTCATATCACGCTTGGTTTTGTTTTGCATAAATGTCAAACTTGCTGCTTGAAAGCATTTGCATTGATTTACATTGAGGTTTTTAACATGGCCATTATAAATCTGTCACCATCAGGACACCCCTACCCCAGAATTCATCCACCTATGACATATTTGTTACGAGTATTTTGGACGTAGGCCAGGAAAATCCACTTCAGGATTATCTTAAGGTTTAGCAGGATTGATGAGTAGACATATCAGACTGCAGCTTTAATCTCCCTGCTCACACTTCTCTTTTTCTGCTTCCTTTCCTTAATATCCAAATTTTAAAAACAAAATACACCATATTAAACTTAAAGGAACACTCCACTATTTTTGAAAATAGGCTCATTTTCCAAATCCCCTAGAGTTAAACAGTTTAGTTTTACCGTTTTTGAATCCATTCAGCCGATCTCCGGGTCTGGCGGTAGCACTTTTAGCTGTAGCTTAGCATAGATCATTGAATCTGATTAGACCGTTAGCATCTCGCTCAAAAATGACCAAAGAGTTTCTATATTTTTCGATATGGCTAGGAACTATACTCTCATTCCGGCGTAATAATCAAGGAACTTTACTGCCGTACCATGGGTGCAGCAGGTGTAATGATAATATGCAGCGCCTGAAATAGTCCCCAGCTAGGTAACTTCCAATAAGCCTATTTTCAGGCGCTGCGTAATATCATTGCACCTGCTGCACCCATGGTACGGCAGTAAAGTTCCTTGATTATTACGCCGGAATAAGAGTATAGTTCCTAGCCATATCGGCCTAGAAAATCGCAACTTTTCATTTTCCGTCGATCTTAGTACATGATGTAACTACAGAAGAGTCAAGTTTTAAATAGGAAGTGCTACCGCCAGACCCGGAGATTGGCTGAATGGATTTGAAAACGGTAAAACTCAACTGTTTAACTCTAGGGGAGTTGGAAAATGAGCCTATTTTCAAAAATAGTGGAGTGTTCCTTTAAAGCGGAAAAAGTCAAAATATAGTTTTATGAAACCATCTTCTACCTCTATTTTCTTAAAATAATGATGTTTTTGCTTCTATTTCTGTATGTAATTGACCTCTGTTAATGATTGGATATCCTGTGGTGGAAAATCCTACATGATATGATGATACAAATGATGAACAAAAGGTAATCAGTTGGCAGAGTTTTCAATGACAATAGTCACTAACCGCAACAGAAGGCGCTCCATCTTGTCCAGCAGGTTTCCGCTCCTGCGCCACATTCACATCGAGGCTCGGTTTTAATCACTCAGCATGGTGCAAGCTACAAAGGTCAAGCCCATTGATTAAGTGGATAAAAGGGTGACTTGTCATCTCTCATACAAGACAGATAGATGCTCTATATTTTCGGCAAGGGACAGTCATTTACACGGCCAGTCCTGTGGGGTTTAGACTACACACAGACCTTCTTTATTTTACTATGAAAAGAACATTTCCAACCACACTTTTTAAGGAAATATTAGCGATGCCTCAGCATTCCAGTTGTGGCCAATTGTGTCCTTAAAACACTACCTTGGTAAAATCACTGCAATGTATGGACTATCCTGACTTATTACATTTGTAATACAGAGGCAGCAGCATGTTTATCATGCTATAAAATAATTGTAATAAGCCAAGTTAAGTCAGGCTGTTTACAGTTTACATGTGCAATATTAATAGATTATAATAATTGTTAATAATAGTCAATAATGTATTTATATTATGAATAATAATTAATTCATATTATTAATAAAAATTTAAATTATTAGTGGAGAAGAAAAATTATAATTATATTATGACAATTATTAATAATTAAATATATAATAAAATATAAATAATATACTAAAATAATTGTAAATACATCTCAATATATAAATATAATAACTACGAATTATAATCAATAATTATTAAATATAATTAATATAATACAAAATATAATTAAATCTTAAAAAATATTAATATTCAATAATGTATTATTGTTTTATTATTTCATTCATATTATTTATTATTAATAAAGATTAAAGTAATTATTAATGAAGAATAAACAATTAATTATTTTATGGTAATTATTCATAATTTATTTAATTTATTTATTTATTTAATCAGTGCAACAGAATTTTTTATTTATTTTGCTTATTAACTCATAATATTACAGAAAATGACACAGAATGGAAACTGTTCAAATGTCCATATGAATAGCTGGTAATGCAACTGCATGAAGATAATTCCAAGAGAGTGTTTCAGTATTGTCCATCTCTATTTCTGACCCTGAGGCCCAAGCTACTCAGCCCTGCTCTCATCGATTGGTGTCAGTTGGCCATTGCTATGACAACTGAAATGTCCTCTGGGTTACTATGACATCATACCCCCTTTGACCTTGCCCTCACATAAGTCTGTACAATAGAGTGTGTGTGAAAAGGCATTCAACTTTTTTGTCCGATTGGTGGCTCTGACACAGATATTCCTCAGCGAGGACAGAGAGAGGGAGACAGCACTCTATCCCTCTACAACAGCAAACACTTCATGCGCTTCTCTCACCCCTAGGGACCCATAATAGAAACCCAGAGGCCTATTTAAAATTTCATCTGATCCTATTAATTATCGTGAAAAGTGTGTGTCAAACTCAGGTTGATCTTCCTGCCATTTTAGGGAGATGAGATGTCAGTTATCTCTTTGGGAGGTTAATAGACCAACCACATAATCCTTTCCCTTCTCTGCAGATTTTGTGGTATTTGCATTTGGTAAGCTGATATGGTCATTCACTTGAGAGTGTAACTGCATTCCTAATGAATTTCCACACCGCCTAAACCCAAACGAGAGGACAGGAAGCATCTCCACTCTCATTCATTATCTGTCTTCAGACATCCTCTCACATGCGTAGTTTGATGACGCCGTGACTGAGTGTGGAATCATGGGAGTTGTCGTCTTCATCCCCACAGCCGATGCAATCTGATGGGACTCGGGCAGAAATCAAGTTCATGGATGAGCTAATGATTTATTAACATAGTAGAATGAAGCAGGGTGAGGCTGAAAGCAGTCGAAGCAAAACTAGGCCGCTGAACGAGCGTGACACGCGGCTCGAAAGCAGCAGAGCTTTTATTATGCCACAGTCGACCGCTTCTGCTCCTTCCGGTCGTGAGTATGAGGTAAAGCAGCGCTGTTTTATCATACTAGATACATTTGAAAGTTATTTTATAATGCTATTCTGTGCGGTCGTCATGTGTCTAATAAAACGCATAATATATTAAAGTGTCTTTGGTGTTTCCATGTTTTCTACAAAACAAAACCGGAAATCGAGGGTGTATGACATCATTGGCAGGCGACACCATGACACTATGGACATGGTCCATGTCACCGTTTAAAATTGCTTATTTCTCTGGATTTAAACAAATCCTCGAAACATTTGGGATAATGTAAGTACACAAGTCAGCAAAATACATCACTGTTCTAGTGGTTTTTGGATATTTTAATTAAAAAAACGTACATATTGTGCCTTTAAAGACAAAGTGTGTTATTTCTGCACCACTAGCGGCACCAAATAGAACTACAAAAAATAACGTCTGTTGTCAAACAAGTTTCAAACCCTCCCCCGTCTGTCACCGTTTGAACAAACTGCCCCAACCTCACGCCATTTGCTATTTTTTCGAGTAGCTGGACTGGTAGAGAATGCCAGGGATGTGGGTTTGATTCTCAGGAAAGACAAGTAGTGATAAAAATGAATGCAGTTGAAGTCACTTTGGATGTAAGTCTGTCAAATATATAAATGTAAATGTTTTTATCATGCTCAGTCAGGCTGATCAAACTAAGACTGCAATACCGTTTGGTGCTACTAGCTGTGCAATTTACATTTACGCATTTGCTGACACTTTTATCCATTCAAGGTACTGCATGCATTATATGCATATAGTTATTATTTTATTTATTAACACAATACTTTTACATATAAAAATTATTATAGATAAATCATGTTAATGTAAAAAAACATGATTAATAATAATTAAATATCAGAACAAATATTTAACTTATTTGATGACATCTCATATCTACATATATTACCAACATATTGTATGGGTTTTATATATATATATACAGTATATTACCATTCAAAGGTTTGGGGTCAGAAATGAGGAATAAGAAATTAATACTTCATTCAGCAAGGTCGCATTAAATTGATTTAAAACAGTAAAGACATTTATAACATTAAACGTGATTTCTATTTCAAATAAAAGCCATTTCTATTCATCAAAGAATCCTGAAAAAGGTATCACCGTTTCCACCAAAACATTAACCAGCATAATGGTTTTCAACATCGATAAAAGAAATGTTTCTTGAGCACTAAATCAGCATGTTAGAATGATTTCTCAAAGGATCATGTGACACTGAAGACTGGAGTGATGGCTGCTGAAAATCCAGCTTTGCCATCACAGGAATACATTTTTTTTACTGTATTTTTGATCAAATAAATTCAGCCTTGGTGAACAAAAGGGACGTCTTTCAAAAACATTAAAAAACAGTTACCAGAATTAATCACATCCAAAACAATAGGAGAGAAAAATCTTTGTAGCATACAAGACTGCAGCCAGTAACTAGAGGCATAATCGGTTGTGAACACTTCAGTTCCCAAACATTGTCAAGGAGCTCTGATCAAGGGCTTGCTGTGCTTCTAAATAAACAGTGACAAAATGATGGCTATTAACCCCAGCTACCTCATTTGCTGCCCAATTGAGTTGTCGTCTTCATCCCCACAGCCGATGCAATCTGATGGGACTCGGGCAGAAATCAAGTTCATGGATGAGCTAATGATTTATTAACATAGTAGAATGAAGCAGGGTGAGGCTGAAAGCAGTCGAAGCAAAACTAGGCCGCTGAACGAGCGTGACACGCGGCTCGAAAGCAGCAGAGCTTTTATTATGCCACAGTCGACCGCTTCTGCTCCTTCCGGTCGTGAGTATGAGGTAAAGCAGCGCTGTTTTATCATACTAGATACATTTGAAAGTTATTTTATAATGCTATTCTGTGCGGTCGTCATGTGTCTAATAAAACGCATAATATATTAAAGTGTCTTTGGTGTTTCCATGTTTTCTACAAAACAAAACCGGAAATCGAGGGTGTATGACATCATTGGCAGGCGACACCATGACACTATGGACATGGTCCATGTCACCGTTTAAAATTGCTTATTTCTCTGGATTTAAACAAATCCTCGAAACATTTGGGATAATGTAAGTACACAAGTCAGCAAAATACATCACTGTTCTAGTGGTTTTTGGATATTTTAATTAAAAAAACGTACATATTGTGCCTTTAAAGACAAAGTGTGTTATTTCTGCACCACTAGCGGCACCAAATAGAACTACAAAAAATAACGTCTGTTGTCAAACAAGTTTCAAACCCTCCCCCGTCTGTCACCGTTTGAACAAACTGCCCCAACCTCACGCCATTTGCTATTTTTTCGAGTAGCTGGACTGGTAGAGAATGCCAGGGATGTGGGTTTGATTCTCAGGAAAGACAAGTAGTGATAAAAATGAATGCAGTTGAAGTCACTTTGGATGTAAGTCTGTCAAATATATAAATGTAAATGTTTTTATCATGCTCAGTCAGGCTGATCAAACTAAGACTGCAATACCGTTTGGTGCTACTAGCTGTGCAATTTACATTTACGCATTTGCTGACACTTTTATCCATTCAAGGTACTGCATGCATTATATGCATATAGTTATTATTTTATTTATTAACACAATACTTTTACATATAAAAATTATTATAGATAAATCATGTTAATGTAAAAAAACATGATTAATAATAATTAAATATCAGAACAAATATTTAACTTATTTGATGACATCTCATATCTACATATATTACCAACATATTGTATGGGTTTTATATATATATATACAGTATATTACCATTCAAAGGTTTGGGGTCAGAAATGAGGAATAAGAAATTAATACTTCATTCAGCAAGGTCGCATTAAATTGATTTAAAACAGTAAAGACATTTATAACATTAAACGTGATTTCTATTTCAAATAAAAGCCATTTCTATTCATCAAAGAATCCTGAAAAAGGTATCACCGTTTCCACCAAAACATTAACCAGCATAATGGTTTTCAACATCGATAAAAGAAATGTTTCTTGAGCACTAAATCAGCATGTTAGAATGATTTCTCAAAGGATCATGTGACACTGAAGACTGGAGTGATGGCTGCTGAAAATCCAGCTTTGCCATCACAGGAATACATTTTTTTTACTGTATTTTTGATCAAATAAATTCAGCCTTGGTGAACAAAAGGGACGTCTTTCAAAAACATTAAAAAACAGTTACCAGAATTAATCACATCCAAAACAATAGGAGAGAAAAATCTTTGTAGCATACAAGACTGCAGCCAGTAACTAGAGGCATAATCGGTTGTGAACACTTCAGTTCCCAAACATTGTCAAGGAGCTCTGATCAAGGGCTTGCTGTGCTTCTAAATAAACAGTGACAAAATGATGGCTATTAACCCCAGCTACCTCATTTGCTGCCCAATTGATTTAAAAAGGACACGGCATGGACTAATTCCTGTGAGAAAAAAAAGAAAAGAAAATGCACCTAGTTGATTTCTCAGAGGGTCATTTATGAGTACAATGAGAGCAGACACAGGCCTCACCATAGCACAGAAACTACCTGAGAGGAGATGATGCCAACCCCTCAGAGGACCTCAGATGATTCCAACCCCGAAACAACATACAGAACTACCAAATTTTGCAATAAGTTTGATTGCATCATATAATAATTGCTGTTAATAGTGTTCATCGTCTGTTTGATTACGTCTTTAATTGATTTTTC
>NW_015505280.1:1162400-1166212 GCF_001515645.1 Sinocyclocheilus grahami | reverse complement strand
AAACATTGCCAAGTTACGAAACATGATACCTGTTTCTGATGCAGAAAAGCTAGTTCATGCATTCATGACCTCTAGACTGGACTATTGTAATGCACTGCTAGCTGGTTGTCCTGCATCTTCAATAAACAAGCTACAGGTAGTCCAAAATGCAGCGGCTAGAGTCCTTACCAGGTCAAGAAAATATGATCATATTACCCCAATTTTACAGTCTCTGCACTGGCTACCTATTAAGTTCCGTATCAGTTACAAAATATTATTACTTCCCTACAAGGCCCTTAATGGTTTAGCTCCTGCGTACCTAACTAGTCTTCTACCACGCTACAATCCATAACGCTCCCTAAGGTCGCAAAACTCTGGACTTTTGGTAGTACCTAGGATAGCAAAGTCCACTAAAGGAGGTAGAGCTTTTTCGCATTTGGCTCCCAAACTCTGGAATAGCCTTCCTGATAACGTTCAGGGTTCAGCAGCTACGCTAATTATGTCTCTATTTGTTTCTCTGTTTCTGCTGGGATTGACATCCCGTGGTAACTAGGATTTACACAAGCTTCAGTCTGGATCCAGAACACCTGAGAGGAGATGATGCCAACCCCTCAGAGGACCTCAGATGATTCCAACCCCGAAACAACATACAGAACTACCAAATTTTGCAATAAGTTTGATTGCATATAATAATTGCTGTTAATAGTGTTCATCGTCTGTTTGTTTACGTCTTTAATTGATTTTTCCGTACATGTACAAACTGACAGTCACCACTGATAAGATACTACTAAATATTGTAGAAACTTAATTTTCTGTAAAGTTGCTTTGCAACGATTTGTATCGTAAAAAGCGCTATACAAATAAACTTTGTAAAGAATAAAGACACAGAACATTCCATGCCTGTTTTATTAGTATTAATATTGTAAAAACATTTATAACATGCATGACAATGCGAAAGTGAGTGTATCTTCTAATCTTTGTATACATCTTTTTTTTCATTTTGTGGCCTTTTTTAATGAATTGAGGAAAAAGGTTGTGTGAAAATCAGGCAGCATGCGGGGATATTTTAACGCTGCGATCATCGAGGTAAGAGTATGTTTGCCCTTCAATCACACGATGCCAGAAAAACAAAAATCAACATCAAGTCATTTAATTCTCTCTTCTGACATGCTCACTAAAGCTAAAAGACATTCCTATAATTCAAGGTGAGCCCCTTATGCATATTCATAAGGGCCATTACCTTGAAGAGGAATGTCAAAACTCACCAGAAGGAGCATGCTTTGTTTTTCCAAGGATAAATGTGTACATGTTTGTGTTACCATGATGACACTCTTTCAAGGGATGTGTACAGAAAACAAAAACTGCTTGTATATCAGTATATGCTCTCTCTCTCTCTCTCTCACATGCACAAATTAGTTTTGCATCCAATGAATGTATCTGTCATCTATTCATCAATGATTTATCATTATTCCTGTAGTTCTTATTAGAACAATGGGCAAACAATTGTTTGTGTTACCATGATGACACTCTTTCAAGGGATGTGTACAGAAAACAAAAACTGCTTGTATATCAGTATATGCTCTCTCTCTCTCTCTCTCTCTCTCTCACATGCACAAATTAGTTTTGCATCCAATGAATGTATCTGTCATCTATTCATCAATGATTTATCATTATTCCTGTAGTTCTTACTAGAACAATGGGCAAACAATGAACAGAATTCCTAGCACCTTGACCCCCAGAAAAAGGAAAAACTGTGCATGAACAGACAATGTCCTGAAACACTTGCCACCACAATGTGCCTTTCAAAATCATCTGGGAGCTTTTGATTTTATTTATATATTTGCAGCACACCAATGTCCGTCACAACTCAACTTTAAAAAGAAAAAAAAAAACACTCATTCAAGTGAGTAATTTTTTTAATTGTCTGTGATGTGTCAACAAATTAAATTTGGATATTCCAACATAAATATTTCGTCCAAAGCAGAAACACAAATACAGTACTAAACTTCAAAAATATAAAAACACTCCATTAATTAAAGATATTACACCTCAAAGACAGCATGAAATCAAATTAACTATTTAAAATATTAATAAATGTTACTGGACTTATTGTAAATTATTTATAAAAGAATTGTATTTATAAAATAATTTATTCAAAAAAATAAATTATTTTAAAACAGTTGGTAAAGCTTGTGGCCAGTCAGATTTATTATTATTATTATCTCGTATGCTCAAGGCATTTATTTGATACAAAAATACAGTAAAAACAGCAATATTGTGAAACATAATTACAATTTCAAATGACTTTTTTTTCTGTTTTATTCCTGTGATGGCAAAGTTGAACTTTCAGTCTTCTGAGTTTTTTTAATGGTCATACAGTACATAAATAAATAAATAAATATAACCTAATGTTAATTTAGTCTACTTGAAATGTTAACATGTATCATTTGTAAGTCGCTTTGGATAAAAGTGTCTGCTAAATGACTAAATGTAATGTAATGTAAATGTATTAGTATATGTAGAATGAGCATGAACCAAGATTAATAAATGCCTTATAAGAACTGTTAATTTTAATTAGTAAAGCAAACTTTTCACAGTCGAATCAATTCACCCTACATTGTTTCACTCAGAAATAATTTTTTTACAGATACTTATGTGTTGCAAAGTGACATTTAACGTTGGGGAAAATTAAAGTAAAAAGTAGATTAGTTTAAAAACACCCGACGAGCTTCAGAGATCACCTCACAGGCTGTAGCCCAGCGTGGAATCAGTCCACATATGTGAAGCGTGCCCAGACTGAACCGCACCACATTTTCAGCCCCTGTTCAACAGCTCAAGACTCTGTCTGGTCTCAACCCTTCCCCCACCACGTCCTCCCATTCCTCTCTCAGACAGAATTACAAGCCATTACACACCTGTCTGGACACCGATGAACTTGAACAATAATCCCAGGTCACAGGCTGGGCCCACTTGAGAGCCAGGAACTGGTTTTTAAAGGAACTTTCTTCCACAGCTTAAGGGCTGGTGTAGAGCACACAAGAGCCAGACACATTTACACCAGCACGTCTCATTGTACTTCTTCCACACAACCACCACTTAAGGCTTTTCTGTGACTATGAAAGGACAAGATTATTATTTAGTTAGTTTAGTTTGTGGGATATTTCAGATAACATCTTCCTGTCAAATCAATTTTGTAATATAATATTAAAATATATGTACTTGTGGTGTAAAAAACCAAAACTTAATTTCCCCTCCAAAATAGAAAGTCAGCTGACAATATAAAAGGAACTTCACATTAAGTGTCTTGACTGTAACAGAGAGCTCAGAATTTGAATGCACTTTAATGGTCTCCGTTGTGAGTTTTCACCTGAAATTAATTATTCCTGTATTCCTCATATTAATCCTGACATTTACACATCCAAACCTGTCAATATGCATAGTCTGCTTGAATAAATGGCATGACACTCTTCAACAATTGGGGGCTTTAATTGTGGAGAGGTTAATTTTCTCTTTAAACCTTAAAATGAAACTTCTGCCATTAATGTAACCAGATAACATTTCACCCAGAATGTGACTTTCACATCCTCTCTAACGCCTAATTAAAAATAAACTCCTCCTAGATTCTGGCATTGAAATGCATTGCAAATCAGCACAGCTGCAGAAAACACCTTGTACAGACTCCAGTCTCCACACTTTGTTTTAAACACGTACAATGTACCAAAAATATATAATAATTGCATTTCAGTATTTACTTAAGCCCATAATTAAGAAAATTTTAAGCATTTTTTAAACTCAAATTGTTATTCTCTGTAATGAAATCCTTTTTTTTTTTT
>NW_015505280.1:1130524-1162301 GCF_001515645.1 Sinocyclocheilus grahami | reverse complement strand
TATATATATATATATATATATATATATATATATATATACACACAAATCATCTTCCTCAACTTCCATATTGACATGGAAACTGTTGCTTAAGACCATCGTATCATTAGCATTTTACGTTTCAAAAGTGACACACAGCTGTGCATTCTTTGGACTTGCTGTGAGGTCAGAGGTCACCACAGATCTGTCAGTGATTCGTGTCATTTTCTTGTCATTCAACCAGCTGTCCAGACCACTTTTTAGTTAGAGGGGTCTTTTTGTGGCAAAACAGCTTCTTTGACCTAATTGAAGAAATAATACTTTTCAAATTATTTTGCAGATCAGATAACAGGATAACAGATGTTCTCAAACGTGATGTTTCAACAATGAAAAAGAGCTCTTTTACAAAAGAGTATCAAACAAGACAAGCTTTATTTGTAAGGAGAGGCTTATCTACAAACTCAGGATAGAATCTCTCTTGTCTGAAGAGGTCAAAGGTTATGTTAACATTGGGAATATCATCAGGGCTGCCGTCGCCCTTGGGGAAGTAAACTTGACTCACCTCTGACCTCCACAATGTGGGTCGGCTCTGGAGATCACGGTCGAGCAGTCTGTCTGCGGTTTAACACCCCCTCAGTCATCACCAATCAGACAAAGCCATTTTTCCCGGCCCCCTAATCAGCACTGCCATCAATAACCACACTACAGATTTACCATTCAGCGAGTGCCACATCCACCGCACACCTCACATTAATCATAGACATTATGCCAAAGTATTTGGACTGTCAGGGACGTCTTAAATTATTTGATAAAGCTGTAAAAAAATAAAGCTCATATTATTTAGTGTGTAATTTTATCCAAAACCGTACATTCTGTTTTAAAAAGCAGCTTTAGGCTGAGAGATTAGTTAATCCTCTATTAAATGAAAAGCACTAGAAATAACGGCATGGCTATTCATATCTAAGGCTATTAAAAGCACACAATCCTATTCTATGACTGTTATTCTAGTTCTCTAAACCTTTCATAGCACAGAATATTCCTGCAGAAGATGGATTTTTTTTTTCAATATATAAAAACTAGTATGAGAAGTCCCTTTAGCAAGTGGACGGAAGCTGAGACCTATCCACAGCAGAGCATTTATCAGCCCCCTAAGTGGCTGTAACAAAAGCAATGCTCCCTGGGAGAGAACCTGACAGCAGTTTTCCCCCTTATCGATCGCCACGCTCGCTCTGAGTGCTCCAGTTTATGACAAAAGAGTTCACGACACCACAGTCAGAAAGTCAATACCGTGATAAATACTCTCCTTCTGTTGGTCCCTTGTCCGGCACTTTACCAGGCTTTTGCCAAGACAGTTATTACTGCTGCAGTAAATCTGTGGCCAGTAGAGAAGAAAAAGAGAAAGAGACAGAGAGAGAAAGACAGAAAGAGGGAAGGCTGGGAATTCCAACACCAAATTTATGAACCAGGATGCTGTTAACTTAATTTAAAGACTCACCACACAGTGTCAGTCAGTAAGATCTGAGGATTTGAGTTTGAAGAAATAGTTCAACCAAAAATCGAAATTATAATTAAAGGGGTCCTATTATGCTTTTTCACTTTTTCAACTTTAGTTAGTCTGTAATGTTGCTGTTTGAGCATAAAAAAGATCTGCAAAGTTACAAAGTTCAAAGTCCACTTCAAAAGGAGATATTTTATTTAACAGAAATCAATTTTCAAAAACTACAACGAACGACTCGTTTGGACTACAATGCATATTTTCCGGGATTTGTGATGTCACAAAGATCGACGAATGGGACGAGACCTGGTTGAGCTGCACTAGAGAAGGCAGCGAGTGTTATCACTATGTCGGAGACATGCTAGTTTCCCCAAGGCAGACGAACTTAGAGTGGTTACAATCATCCGGGTTTAAATTGCGCTCAAATTGATTTGATTTTGACGCAATATTTACACTGAAGCTCGCAGGCGGCTATAGTAAAGGGGCATGACATTTCCCGACCAGGTGACGAGTGGTGCCAATCACAACACACACTGGCCCAGCTAACCAATCACAGCACATTTCGTATTTCAGAAGGCGGGCCTTCATTTGATACAGGAACTATTTGAGCCGTTCATGCCAGACTGGGGAGAGAGGTGTTGTAATAATAAAAGTAAAATGTGTGAAAAATAATGTGTTTTTTGAACAACCTAGTATGAGAGCCTGTTCTAGTGCACCCCCAAAACAAAATCTAAATTTTGTAAAAGAGCATAATAGGACCCCTTTAAATACTATTTATATATTTAATAGTATTTAATTTTTATATTTATTACTTAATATAACACATATGATGTTATTTTCAGGTGGAACAAAGAATTTTAAATACTACAGCTATATTTAAAATTAAGTAAATAATAATGATAATGATAATAATAATAATTATTATTATTATTACCATCATAATCTTTATCATTATATAAAAGTCCACATAAATTGTGCACCTTAGTCCAAGTCTTCTAAAGCAATAACCAACTCAACTAATTTGTACAAAAGTGAAAATATTAGCTGATTCTTTTCAGTGAATCAGTTGATTCACTTGACAAACAGGACTAATCGATTCATTCACATATCGCATTGATTCATTTACTCCGGTTTAAACCAATGACTCAATAAACCAGTCGCAACAGTTGTACAGCTAACAAGCTCTCTGGAAGGGAAGAGTGTTAGTGAATGACTTTGGTCTGTTCTTTACAGAAGGCTTCTGAACACCTGAAATATGGTGCACAAATTGTATAATTGAAGAAAGTTATATACATTTGGAATAACATAAGAGTAGATGAATAATTGATTTAAGGAACACATCTTGTCCCTGTGGATTTCCTGCGTAGACTAATTTATATCCCAGCAATATTATGTCCATGTCAATTGCAATGTAACAACTGTTAGCTCATATTTTAAATAGAAATTATTTAATGAAAAACTTTATTGCATTTGCGCTTAAAAGATTTTCTTTCATAGAAATGTGACATTTCAGCCTTTTTGCCGTTTAAGGGAATTAATGTAACGCTACACATGTTTATAGTATTAATATTCTCAGTGACACTTGTTTTATTTGAATATTTTATTTTTATTTAGTACATTTTCAGAGAGACAGCTAAGCCCTAATCCAAAATAAATCCGGTTAATGTTGAAATGGCCATGTCCCTCTGCTTGGAATAACATTAATCAATACAGAAGATTATGCCGATGGAAATTAAGTTATGTAAAATGCCCCATTCCTGTACCAGATTAATATATCCTTGCATATTTATACATCTGATATTGTGAAGAAAATCACATTACACTGTGTAACCTCAAAAACCTGCTAAGTGTCTTGCAAGAGAAACGTATCACATGGAGATTACTACTTTACAGAGCACATCGCAAGACACTGCTCCAATAACGTACAGCTAAAACCTTCCTGGAGCTATAGAGAGATCATGGAAACAGGGGCTGTCCAGAAATGGCAAGTCTGAGATCAAATCCATCCCTGAGGAGCGAACTACCACACTGGATTTACTCCAGCAGGGTGGTGTGTAAATACCTGGAATAGGTTCCTGTCGTGAACACAGACCTTCCAAATATGAACAGCAGTCAAAATAAAACCATGCTGTTAAAGAGAGGGAGTGTATACCGAGGAATGAACATTTGCTGACTCATTTCTGTAATTTAACAACTAGGTCGAACTAAACAGCATGTGTCTCTCACCAGGGAGTATATTTATTCCTAAACAGGTTTTGAAGCAATAGTTCCCCCAGAAATATAAATTCTGACATCATTTACGCACCCTCATGTGGTTCCAAACTCGTATGACTTTCTTCCGTTTCTAGAAATAAGAATTTTGGTGACAAGACTGTTCTGTCAAGCTACAAAATGAGTAAAAACCACTATAAACGCATCATTAAAGGAGTAGTTCACTTTCAGAATGAAAATTATGTCACCATTTACTCAACCTCCACTTGTTCCAAACCTGTATGAGTTTCTTTCTTCTGTTGAACACAAAAGAAGATATTTTGAAAAATGTTAGTATCCGAACAGTTGATGGACACCATTGACTTCCATAGTATTTTTTGTCCTAATATGGAAGTCAATGGTGCCCATCAACTGTTTGGAATGGATACTAACATTTTTCAAAATATCTTCTTAAAGTGGTCCATATGGCCTGTGCAATATATTCTAAATCGTATGAAAGCAAGCAATAGCTTTATGTGAGGAAGAGACCAACATTTTTATAACTATTTTTATATTTTATATATATTCAGTAAAACTTCACTAATTTGTCTCATACCAACAGAACGCATACTGATTAATTGAATGTGTTACATACGATGGCTTCTTGCATGGAAAATCCTGAAAACATTCTGAGGAACTTAAGAAAATCTCAAAATCAGCCCTATGCAGCTGTCACATATTAATTCATGGGATGGGCTATGGCACCAATATGTAAGGAAATCTACTTTGAAGTATTTGTTTAACTAAACAAGTGTTTTTCATCTTAAGGACAGATAAATGTACCTAGATCAAAAGAAACAAAGTCTAAAAACCTAATTTGGTAGATAAGCAATAGTTGCAGGAAATATCCCGTTACCGTTCTGCATGTTGTGCAAACAAGTTGGCGCTATCTCATCGAACCAACAGGATTCATATATCCTCACTAAACTGCGTAGGGCAGCCGAGGGCAGAGTAAATTGCAGAGACCCGCACGCTGCCATCCCCACTGCCATACATATTAAACTGTTGAGTGATAATGACCAGAGAGAGAATGAAGAGGTGGATCAGGAGGTGCAGAGAGATTAGGCCCTGTGTGGTTGCGCTGTGCCAGAGTGTAGTCATGCGTCACACTGAGGCTGTTGTTCTGCTTAGTCCCTGGAGTGAACAGGACACTCATGGCTCCCTCTGATAACTTGTCTCACCATGCAGATGAGCCAAGACTACCTCAGCCCACCAGATTTCCACACATTCGCGCACACACACTCAGACACCAACTTCTGCTGTAGATGCGTTGATTTATACCTAGTCAAACACACGTTCGCATGCAAAGAGAGTCACAGTCTGCACTACTCACTATGATCCACAGTACCACACGTGCTTCCTACAGAATCCTTCGCCCTACATAGCTTGGTGCAACTTATTCTGGGCTTATTTTGGTTAAGAACCAGGCACTTAGACAAGAAAATGCTGTTTTATTGATATGTAAAGTCACCATTTAGGGGTGGATACATTTCAAAAAGTTGAATGAAGTGGAATATACATGGATAAGGTAGTAGGGATGTAACGATTCACTCAACCCACGATTCGATTCGATTCACGATTTTGATTTCACGATTCGATTCGATTCACGATTATTATTATTTTTTTTTACAAAATGAGATTTAAGACAAATTATAAATTAAATGTGTCCTTTTATTATTGCTTAGACAAAATGCTGCACATTTCTTTGTGAAATTGAAATATAACACTATAATAATATACTAATATAGCACTTGCATATTACTGCCCTTATTGGTTTTGATTGCTTCTATTGTCCTCATTTGTAAATCGCTTTGGACAAAAGTTTCTGCTAAATGACAAAATTTAAATATAATGTAAAGGTAAATAACAAAACGACATTGACATTTTAAAAGAAGCCCAAAAATCAAATAAATAACAAATAAAATAAATATCTTCATATAAACAAAATAAGGCCTTGTCTGTGCTCTTTCCATTTAATATTAGAGGCAACCACTGCATTTTAATCTTGATCCAAACAAATATGCTGCATACATGCAACATGAGCAGTTTTTAAACTAAATTAGATTGTATAATTTCGAAATTTGAAGCAAAAACAGAATGGTTTGACTTCAGTTTTGTGAAACTATAAATAAAAATATCTGCATGAAACAGCAGATGTGCAGAATGAGACGCAGATTCACTCTCTGCCAGCAGGTGGCGCTTACAGCGTTTCCTGGTTTCCGCTGTAAACACAGCAGCGCTGAACTTATAAACTTTAATATGCATTATACAGAGGCAAGATGAAAAGTGATACCCTCTAAACTTTTCTAAAGAGAGTAAGTTCCCCTCAGACATGCATTCATATAAACTCCTACACCTAAATGAATCGCGATTTGTTTAGCATCTCAACCGATTTGAATAGTCACATATTTGAATCGATTTTCAACTGGCTCGCAGTTAATCGTTACATCCCTATAAGGTAGTCAAGATCAGATCATTTGAATGAGATTGAGCCCAAAAGAGAGACTCATTTAAGTCAAGACAAAGACCAGAAGAGAATCAAGACTGAATCCACATGTTAATAACAAGACCTAGACCATGAAAATATGGTCTTGGAACCAGACTCGACAACCAAGACCATAAAAAAATATCTTGGCTCGGAAGCATGTGGACTCAGTCTAGACTCAGACTCGAGTCTTGACCCTTTTTTGATATCGGTCTTAAAGTGCCCCTATTATGCCATTTTTACGGTTCCTAATGTCGTTTTGGGAGTCTCCTACAATAGGATTACATGCATGCAAGGTAAAAAAAAAACGCTTTAGTTTTGTCCGTTTCTGCTAAATGACAAAATTTAAATATAATGTAAAGGTAAATAACAAAACGACATTGACATGTTAAAACAAGCCCAAAAATCAAATAAATAACAAATAAAATAAATATCTTCATATAAACAAAATAAGGCCTTGTCTGTGCTCTTTCCATTTAATATTAGAGGCAACCACTGCATTTTAATCTTGATCCAAACAAATATGCTGCATACATGCAACATGAGCAGTTTTTAAACTAAATTAGATTGTATAATTTCGAAATTTGAAGCAAAAACAGAATGGTTTGACTTCAGTTTTGTGAAACTATAAATAAAAATATCTGCATGAAACAGCAGATGTGCAGAATGAGACGCAGATTCACTCTCTGCCAGCAGGTGGCGCTTACAGCGTTTCCTGGTTTCCGCTGTAAACACAGCAGCGCTGAACTTATAAACTTAAATATGCATTATACAGAGGCAAGATGAAAAGTGATACCCTCTAAACTTTTCTAAAGAGAGTAAGTTCCCCTCAGACATGCATTCATATAAACTCCTACACCTAAATGAATCGCGATTTGTTTAGCATCTCAACCGATTTGAATAGTCACATATTTGAATCGATTTTCAACTGGCTCGCAGTTAATCGTTACATCCCTATAAGGTAGTGAAGATCAGATCATTTGAATGAGATTGAGCCCAAAAGAGAGACTAATTTAAGTCAAGACAAAGACCAGAAGAGAATCAAGACTGAATCCACATGTTAATAACAAGACCTAGACCATGAAAATATGGTCTTGGAACCAGACTCGACAACCAAGACCATAAAAAAATATCTTGGCTCGGAAGCATGTGGACTCAGTCCAGTCTAAACGATACGCCTATTTCAATAGTTCTGTATTTTGAACGCTCTATAGAAAATATAAACATCTATTATTTATCATACTTACAGGTTGTGATTCAGTGGAGCAGCTGGTCCAAATAAACAGGATACTGATCCATCTTTCATCAGCAAGCGTTTTGTGAATCCTGCGTTGAACTCCCCGAGATTAGAGAAGCAGTCGTCAGTAGAATTTGTGGTGTTTGTGGGTGGGGTCAAGTTGTTCACGGCCGGCCAACGTAGAACATAGGCGTGCATTATGCAAATGTGTTAGTTCCGTATTTTGAACGCTCGATAGAAAATATAAACATCTATTATTTATCATACTAACAGGTTGTGATTCAGTGGAGCAGCTGGTCCAAATAAACAGGATACTGATCCATCTTTCATCAGCAAGCGTTTTGTGAATCCTGCGTTGAACATAGGCGTGCATTATGCAAATGTATTACCTCGTGACGTGTAGCCGTCACGGAAATGGGATTATAATTACTAACGACTCATTTCAGCTTTTCAGAGTTGATTCTTTATTTTGGGAGACAATAACTTTATTTATCGTGCACTTTCAGCTTTACAACTTTGCAGATTGTTTACGTTCACATACAGCTACATTACACACTGCATGAAAGGCAATATTGGAAATGGCATAATAGGGGCACTTTAAATCCAATTCAAACCTCTTTCTACTATGTCTCAAGCGAGACTCTTGAATATCTTTAAGATTAAAGGGCACAAACTTTGCTAACTTCAGCAAATCCAGCAACTATTAGTGTTCAGTGTAGTAGCCCAACTTTGATATCCAGCGGACTGATAAAAACGTAGCAACTGCAAAACTCAAACACTTGCCACATGGGGCATAAAGAGTGGCAACAGAAAATTTAACTTCCGGGGGATAGTAAACACATTCATATCATCATTGCAAAGACACATTTATGTGCAAGTGTAAATAAGAAAACATTAAGCGTAAATGGAGCATGCATACTCGATCAGATAGCATTTTGATCCCTAAGGTTGGGATGGGGTGCAACTACTGTGCCCTTTTGATACAGTATTGCCTTTAGAAGCCTTTCATCGGGGAACATTCTACTAGCTTGTCTCCTCCGTTTGAATGTATTCATCCTCTTAGAGATTTGGTGACCTGTGTCACTAATATAATCGGTTGAATAAAGTCTCAGAGACATATGCATTAAATTCTGCCTGTCATCCTAAGGTGCTTCTTGATGTTTTAAGGTCCCAATCAAGGTTTAGATCTCATTTCTGGAGCCGTTGACCGGAGTCAGAGACGGAGTCAGACACATTCACATTCGAAGCCTAAACTTAAACGTCTTCTTTTTTAGAAGACCAGATTGTCTCTATAGCTATGTTTCACATTATTTCTCCAAAGCCCCCCATTAAAAAAAAAAATGTTACCTGGAGTGTGGAAGATCAGCTTATCCCGCAAGCTGAAAGTACATAATTTGCATGTGCTTTAAAGCATTGCTGGTTAAACATTTCTTTTGTGTGCTGTTCTGACATGCGCTTTTTCGGAGCACGAAGCACACACTAAAAAGTCTTAAAGTGACAGCAGTCTATTAGTACTAAACATGCTGCCGCTTGTCAATAAAGGGATAGTTCACCCAAAAATTGTAATTCTGTCGTTATTTACTCACTCTCATGTTGTCCCAAAACTGTATTAATTTATTTCTTGTGCTGAACACAAAAGATATTTGGAAGAATGTGGGTAACTAAACAGTTGCTGGTCCCCATTGACTTTGAAAAAAATACTATGGAAGTCACTGGGGACCAGCAACTGGTTACCAACATTCTTCAAAATAATGTTTATGTTCAACAGAAGACAGAAACTCATTCCGGTTTAAAACAACTTGAGAGTGAGTAAATGATGGATTTTCATATTTAGGTGAACTATCCCTTTAATGTTAATAAAACAACAAAACACAAAAACAAAAAATCACTCACTGCTCTCAAATGAAGAACTTTAATAAAGTTACATTAATAAGAATCAATGTATAATTTATACAGTGAAGTGTAAATAGTGTTTTATATTATGGGTATTTGTAATGTGTATATTTGTTCTCATTTTTTAATAACAAAGATAAAATAATGACAAAGATATTTATCTTTGCCCACTTTGGCATAAATATTTCACCTTTCAATATTTTGGCATAAACCTTGTAAGGTTTTGTTTTAAAAATTGGGAAATTAGTCTGGTTGTACTGCTTTTTCAACTTGCAAAATAGTAAAACCAACATGACAAAGAATCATGATAAAATTGTGATTTTCCAGAAAAAAAATTTGTGATATGATATTGTCACGCGTGCCTACTGTGCTGGAGCGAGGAGACATAGGATATTCCAATAAACAGAACATTAATGAACAGAACACCAAGGAAGCACACGTAGCACTGGGGTAAGACCAACAATTCCGGACAAGGGAGAACAGAACGGGCTAGAACTCAAATAGGGCAGATAACGAGGGGCAGACAGGTGAGGAGTATGACTAACAACAAGGAACACCTGGAACGAATAGAACTAAATGGGGACAGGAACAGGAAGGACCAAATAAGGGCAAGGAAGTCACATGGGGAGCACACACAGACACGGAACAGAGTCTGACAATACTTCCCCCTCCCGCGCCATAACAATTCCACCAGGGATGGGGGGTGGGCACCCTGGAGGCTGGTGCAGGACAGGAACACGGGGAATACCTCCAGGGCGGATCAGGCAGTACAGGGTGCCATGGCGGCACAGGGTGCTCAGGTGCCATGGCGAAGCAGGGAGCTCGGGGCGCCATGGCGGAGCAGGCAGACTTGGAAGCCATGGCGGAGCAGGACCTCTCTGGGCTAAACTCGGGGACTGGAGCCCTCTCTGGGCTAAACTCGGGGACTGGAGCCCTCTCTGGGCTAAACTCGGGGACTGGAGCCCTCTCTGGGCTAAACTCGGGGACTGGAGCCCTCTCTGGGCTAAACTCGGGGACAGGAGCCCCCCGTGGGCTAAACTCGGGGACAGGAGCCCCCCGTGGGCTAAACCCGGGAACAGGAGCCCTCTTTGGGCTGGATTCAGGGGCTGTAGCCGACACTGGAGCGAGCTCTGGGCCTGGAGCTGACACTGAAGCGAGCTCTGGGGCTGGAGCTGACCGCCTTCTCCTCCTTCGATTCCCCTTTAGGTTCGGGGTGAAAGGCTTGGTTGGCGGGCTTGAGTGAGCCGCGGCCGGCGGACTTGACATCGGAGCAGCCGGCGAGCTTGATAGAGGAAAGGCCGACGGAGGGGTTCCGGATCAGGATCGGAGGCTCTCCAGACAACAGATGACCGCCTCATTCCTGTCAAGGTTGGTGGTGTCTGGTAGCTCCGTTGACTGATGCTAAGTGACCCCGAGCCGGAACAGCGTCACAAGGGTCTCCCCATCAAGGGGGCTGGTGAAGGCGAGCGGCACAAATGCCCTTGCGTAGGTGATCGGGTCAACATCGCTTGTTCCGCCATCTTAACGAAACAAACAGGAAATAACTTTAAAAAACAAGGAAATCAAAACGCTTTAAAAAAAATAAAAAACAAACATGAGGAGAAGGGGCGCCGCTTACTGTCATGGTCCGGAATTCTGTCACGCGTGCCTACTGTGCTGGAGCGAGGAGACGTAGGAGATTCCAATAAACAGAATTTTAATGAACAGCACACCAGGGAAGCACACGTAGCACTGGGGTAAGACGAACAATTCCAGACAAGGGAGAACAGAACGGGCTAGAACTCAAATAGGGCAGATAACGAGGGGCAGACAGGTGAGGAGGATAACTAATAACAAGGAACACCTGGAACTAATAGAACTAAATGGGGACAGGAACAGGAAGGACCAAATAAGGGCAAGGAAGGCACATGGGGAGCAAAACACACACAGACACGGAACAGAGTCTGACAGATATAAACACCCCGATTTACAGTATATTTGAACACCTAAGTTTCTTACTCAAATTACCCACACACAGAGATTTCACTCCTCTAGCACATAAGCAATTAATTTGTTCTTCTCGTAGGGCAGGGGCGGGGGAATCCCAGTCTTCTGACACTTCCCAAATCAATCACGTTGTTTTTACCCTCTCGACAGAGATAAGGTGCAAAGAGATCAAAAATTCCACACCATTAGGTCACTGTAAGAGAAAGTGTCTAGACGTTTATTTGTGTCTCTCAGTCTCTCTTTGAAGGCGCGGGGTGGCCCCTCTGTCAGGTGTGTCCTGACGGGAGGAGGCTTGGGCGTGGGGTGGGGGGTCTGGATCAAGGTGTGGTACTTGCGCTTTGATGTGGGGCCTATCATGCTCCGTTGCCTCCTGATGCTTCTTGGCTGCCATGGTGTCTACAGCCGCAGACCAGGTAAACCTTGGGCCTCTTTCCACACACACACACACACGCGCACTCATACCGCTGTCTTTTTTCGTACGCTGTGACACAGGAGGTGTTGAGCTATTGAAGGGGTTACAATGCACATCTTGTTGCCCAGCCTCCCACATTTCTCCATTCTGTGGTTACTGAGAAGAAAGCTATGCAGTAATTTCAGAAGTATTATGCCCCAGGCAACAGGCCCCTGTAAACTTAAAGGGAAAAAGGTGTCTCAGGTAAGAATCAGGTTGAAGGCTGCATGATTTCCATTATGACATATTATTCTTTGCGTCTCCCTCAAATCAGAGCACAGCTACTCCACTTGAGGCACGTCAACATGTCCACTTTTCAGACACAGGTTAATTTCTTGCCGGTCTTTATTCTATTATGATAACCCAGATTGCAGCTGGAGAACTTAATTCCTCTTATATTTACAGAGTATGAACAGAGCTGTTATGAAAACTAACACACTCTGTAGTTGAGGTGTCCGTTTGCACCACATTGCTCAGAAACATCATGCCTCAGAGACTGAGATTGCGGTGTGCATGTGCAGCATATGCTGTGGGCGGCCTGGAATGTGCATGACTAGAGAACACACAGACACACACACACACTCATTCTTGTAGTAACTTCAAATACTGAACATAAGAATATGACAGAACTGTGCTAAAATAATCAAAAACACATGTCGTAGTAGTGTCAGTCATTCATTTAGCTTTGCTGACTCTCTATACTACAAAAAATGGCCTTTAGAAAATTAGAAATTAAATTATTTATTTATTTTGCCTAAAACAAAAAAAAGAATCTGCCAATGAGGGAAGACAATGTCTCCTTCTGGAACAACATGAGGGTGAGTAAATGATGACAATTTTCAAATAAGAAAATGTTGTTTTATTATAAAATAAGGCAAAGACATGGATGATTTTTTTTGTAGTAGAGACAAACAACATACCAATACTTGTAACTACAGTACTTCACTGTTTACATTGTTATCCTATTTCCAGGGATTGAACCTGTGCCATTTGCCATTCTCATTGTAATGGTGATCATTTCCCTTCACGTAATTAACTTCAGGTTTTTAACCTGTAACCTTTATGTCTGAAACATAAAGAATGACCTGAAACTTCAGAATGACACTACCTCTACATAAACCTGCCTTCAGTGCTACATGCACAGTCATTTCAAGTTTTGAGTCTCATTTGCATGGGACTGAACTCACAGCTTTTCAAAATTCACACACACTCCCATGCACAGTTTAACTGCTGGTAACATCACATTTTTTGGTTAAAAATACTGAAACATTTCTAGAAAGCCTTCACCTGGAATCTGGACCTGCATTAGCTAATAACATTCTTTGCTGTTTGATTTCTAGAGCTCCCTAATTCAAAGTCAAGTGTATTTTAACTACAATGCCTGAGCCCTGGTGAGTTAATGCTTCTACTAAAAGTGATTCACCTAGTGCCAGATTTCCAATTAAACGTTATCCTTTCCCCAGGTTCTACACATTTGGCTCAACACAACTCTCTCATTGACTCATACTTGTATGTTTCTTGCAAATACAGCACATCAAATCAACCTGTGATTAAAGGTTTGTGTTTTAACCTGTGATTAAAATGATTGTGAAAGCGCATACTTACTGGGGCACATATGCAATTGAGAGTGTGACCTCTGGATTTGCAAACCAGGTCTTTATGCATTACATAAGTGCATAATTAATGCACACATCTGCATTTACTACAAACACAGTGCCAAATGAAATGACTTTCTCAGACTGTAGTAACAGGACAGAAACTACAACATTTGTGTAACTGAACAATAAGGTGTGAACGTGAAGCCCACACAGTAAAGATGTTGTTTTTAGAAGAGACAAGGTCTAGCTGTCACGCTTTTTACTCTGGTGAATATAAGGTTCATATTTAAAAATCAATTTCTGTTTGAGCACATAACCTAAAATCTTGTCAATAAAAAAATAAATAAAAAGCATTTCACCCTTATTGACTTGAAAAAGCTCAGTGAACGTTGACCTTTGATAGCAAGGCATGTTATGACACTATAAGAGGTAAGTTGTCACAATTAATCAATTTAAATATATAAATAAATAAATAAATAATTATATTAAAATAAATTACAATAATAAAATATATGTAAACTTATAATAAAATATAACATTATTATAATATCAAAATAATAATAAAATATAATGAAATGTGACAACTTGCTCCAACCTATTATTAATGAAAAATCCTGACATTTTTTTCATCTAGATTTGAAACCACAAGATATACAGTAGTCGAATGACTAGTCCTGGTCTGCTGTTTAAATAAGTAAAGTGTGTGTTAAAGTATTCCCGGCGTGCTGTGAGCATTACAGGTTTTTAGGCTATGTTGAGCAGTTATTCAAATATCCCCAGAATGTGATATATGAGTGTGTGTATTTTTTTTCATAAGCATGTGTTACGGTATTTTATGTGTGCGAGAAACATGTTTTATAGTATTTTTACAGTGCATTTGAGGCAAATGGTTAAAGCATTCTCAGTATATGATATGTGTGTAAAAGCGTTCAGAGAGAGTGCGGAGCATTCATTAAAATATTGTGTGTGATGTGGGTGTGTTGAAGTACTCTCTCTCTTGCCTTTGAATGGTTCTGCACTTCCTGTCTCACAGGCCCTGCCTCCACACATTGTGTAAATATTATTTTAGCAAAATAATATGCAGTTAATAAAGTTTAATTGATCTGTGCAGCTTTGCATGAAATCTGCATCACTCAAACGGAGCCTAAAATCCAGACGTCATCTGCTAATGTTGATTTTCTATCCAGCGTTGGTTTAGAATTAATTTATTATTAAGAAAGTGAGCCTCATTCATTTAAAACTGCAATTTCTGCTGTAAAACAACTGTTGAATTACTCAGTTGATATATATCAGTCAGATATAAATGATACATTAAAAGCACCCAAGTAACTAGAATTAAAAAGGTCTACAAGCATCTATAAATCCAAGAAAACATTAAAGTTTCATCACTAGAGTTGTCTTTGGGTTAAGATATAATAATTTCTACACAATCCCACCAGGTATGAGCAATATTTCATGACCACTAACATTTTTAACTTTCATTTTTCTTACTGCTTTCCCACCACTCCAAAAGATGCCTGTAAGATGAAAGTGCTGCGGACGTCCCTTATCGCTGCCTTTTGGAGCTCACAAAAAAATATATAAAATATGGCAGTTCCACGTTACAGGAGAAATAGCATTTGGGATTATAGTTCTAAGGACAACCCTGACTATTCACACTTGGCATTAGCAAGACAGCCTCAGTACAAGAAGGATATTTTTTATTCCTTCAATTTAACTTTAATTACTCAAATCTCTGTGAGGGCACACAAGAAAAGCCCAGGCATTTGTGTCAAGAAGATTACCAGACTGCCCTGCCAAGTCCGTGCGTCGCTGCATCGTTAGATAGAATTCAAATTCAAATCCGGGCTAAAGACAGTGCAGCTGTCACCCCCCTGGCCTGCAAAGCACCCCTTGGATCAAAAATTAGCTGTCCTCCTCTGCTTGCTTCTCATCTCCTTCCTCTTTCCCCCTAAGGACCCTAATCCCTCTCTCCCTACTGACTGTGACAGCCGAAATAAAGCCATAAAACCCTCAAAATAATTAGTAATTAAAAATAAAATAAAAATTCCCTTTCATTTTCAAGTCAGGTGAAAGCTGCATTGGTGTCAAGGGTGCTGATTCTTGAGCCAAAAAGAAACCATATTTTCTATTCGATTCACGTCTTCATTCACATGGAGATACGGTGGAGACATACCAATCATGAACCATGCATGCAGTTTTGAGAAGTCTTGCACTAGGTGTTTAGCATGATTTCTTTTTATCGCAGTGGTGGAATGCACAGATGTGTCAAAGTGACACAGTCAGGAAGTACTTTGGTCTCATCAGGTTAGTGTGTAATCTTTCTATAGTAGTGCTCTCTTACAGTATATCTAAAGCACACTTACTGTTGTGTGAATAAGTGCTCAGTTCATTTTTAAACATTGGTGCACCCACATTTTTTAAATAGAAATACCTACAGAAAGCTTTCCCAATCATTTCATTCATAGTTGTTTGGCTGGTGCAGGACTCCCGTGGAAGTATGGCTAGGTTGTACATTGTATAATTTCGAAAGTGCATGTGTGCACAATTCGACTTTTCCACCAAAACTTCACAGATTATTCTTTCGCAAAAGAAGGTCACTAGGCAACTTTCTTTGTTATTAAATAAATATCACAGCATTTAATGACTTAATGTCTTGTGACTTAAATTAAAAATTTACCAAAGTAATTTTGAGCATGTTTTTACTTTTTCACTTGGAAGTATCTTGTTAACTTACATTTGAATACACCAAACAAAGTGATGGACCCATGGAAAATGAGTTTATGATAAAAAACGTTACTTCATCTTCTGGAAAGAGCACGAGGCCTAGTTTACATTTGACGTCTAAGTCGAAATTCTGCTATGATAAATGATGGAAACCAGTTTGCTTTCACAAAGACATGTTCAAATCAGGCCACAAATGCCTCATTGTTGTCACTGGCCATGTTTTTTGTGAAACTGCCTGGGTCAGTTATACATTTAAGTATGTGCTACATAAAAGTAGCTTCAATACAGGCAAAGACTTATTGTGTTATATGTCAGTGATTAATCACTTTTGAAGTATTAAAAAAAAGATTATTTCTTACTTTTTTATTTTGAAATTAAAGGGATAGTTCACCCAAAAATGAAAATTTGATGTTTATCTGCTTACCCCCAGGGCATCCAAGATGTAGGTGACTTTGTTTCTTCAGTAGAACACATATGATGATTTTTAACTTTAACCGTTGCAGTCTATCAGTCGTATAATGCATGGCAATGGTAACAAAATCTATGAGAAAAGTGATGCATTTGTGTAAGAAAAATATCCATATTTAAAACTTTTTGCTAACTGTCATACGCATGTTCTATAGAGAGTGGCGTTCCAGCATATGATGTAGGACATAGGTGTAGCAAAGGGGTGTCCGTGTCCTGCAGAGTTTAGCTCCAACTTGCCTAAACACATCTGCCTGGAAGTTTCTAGCATGCCAAGTATGACCTTGATTAGCTGGTTCGGGTGTGTTTAATTAGGGTTGGAGGTCTCTGCAGGACAGTGGCCCTCCAGGAACAGCTTTGGACACCCCTGGCATAGTAAGCTCTGGTGAGAAGTAGGGCTGGGCGATATGGCCAAAACGATTATCATGATATGTTTTTTTATATCAGTCGATATCGATAATTATCACAATAAATGTCAAATCTTTATTTCTTTCAAGTTTAAAGCCAGATTTTTGCTCCAAGTTGTAGAAACCAGACCATTAATTTTCCTTAACAAAATAAATATCTAAATAGAAAAGATTAATTTCTTAGATTCTGCATGTTCTAATGAGGGATATTGTTTCAAATCAAGAAACAGATTTGGGTTGCCTGATAATATTAATAATAATAATATCACTTTTTTTTGTCTCAATGCACATTTGATAGTAGCTTGAGTTAGGATGCAGAGATAAATTTTAGTTCATTATCAAAACCAGTAACATCTGTAAAAATTGTAGCAACCTCAGTTTGTTATGGTTACATTTATAATACCATGGTAAAAATATAACTATGTTTTTAGGTAGCCTATTTGTATGAAAAACAGTAGTCTAAAACATTCAGTATAAATGCAACACATGCTATAGCTTAATCACAAATGCGTACTATAATTACCATTACTCCTGTATTAAAGTTCAGTGTGAATATCCCAAGTTTCTGCCACAATACCTTGGTGCAGTGAGTGTTACTACAGTAAATTCATGGTAAATGATGGCGATGTGTGTAGATTGAAAAGCCTTCTGACTGTCTCGTGGCACACAGTGTTTCTCCTGTTTGGCTTTAAACTAGTTTAAATCACTGAGTCATTTGTGTTCATTGCTGAATTCAAGCAGTGAATCTCACAGCGCTGTTTAGTGCTCGCGTGACCGAGTAAACTCATCTGCTCTAGTGAGCTCGTGCTGCGCGGCAGTTTGAACTTTGATCCGAGCGGATAAACGGTCCGTGTGGCACGCTTCAAATGAGTCGTGCTGTTTCGTTCCACTTTTGGCGCATACACATATCATCAAACATTTATCGAACTATTCATACCGTTTTATCAAGGAAAAATATATCGCGATAATTATCGTTATCAAATTATCGCCCAGCCCTAGTGAGAAGTGATGAACACGAAAGTATAGAGGAGAGAGCAAAACAAAACGTTGGACACAAATTAAAAGTACAAAATGAGGATATGTGGAAAAATATCTAGTGCATGCGCGTATGACAGTTCCCGACCCACATTCACTGCCATTATAAAGCTTTGAAGAGCCAGGACATTTTTTAAATTGCATTCATCTGAAAGAAGAAAGTCATTTAGATCTAGGATGGCTTGAGGGTGAGTAAATGATGGGGTAATTTAAATTTTGGGGTGAACTATACTGCACTGTATGTGCTTTATTCTTAAATTGTGGTCAAAACAAATATTGAGGGGAAAGAAAATTAAAAATGAAAAATTCCAGTATTCTTGTATTTGTGGGTTTCATCTATCTTTGCAAATTGTTATACCATTTTCAACAAAAGCAAATTCACAAGTTACAATAAAGAGTAACAAAACATGACATTTCTAAAATATTATTCATGTATTAATCATTAATAAAATACATTAGATAGATAGATAGATAGATAGATAGATAGATAGATAGATAGATAGATAGATAGATAGATAGATAGATAGATAGCCAAATTATTTTAATTTAAGGATGAAGCTATTTTTTCGTGGAAAACAAGAAACTAAATAATTCTAAAACACACACATCCTCACACATTTTTCACTTCACACTCATACATTCACATGTGCACAACACACTATCACTCAAACACACTTGCACAGTCAAGTGTGCGGACACTTTTAATGGTACCAGTACACAAAGAAAAAAAAATTTAACTGAAAACATGACAAACCACCTTTGTCTTCATCAGGTAACAATGCAGAGCCTTCCAAAACACAAAGCATTAGGAAAACCGTGTTCTCGTTCCTAAGATTCAGCTGAAGTAGAAAATGAAAACCGGAGAATGACAAGCCATGATTTATACCTCCAGAAGCAAAGATAACAGAACAACAGCGGTGGCCCTCCAGTAAGTACACAAAGGGGATTGTTGAGGTTTTTTAAGCTTTAAGGCAGGTTGTCACGCTGAATTTTTCTGCTTAATATTGCACTTTCCTTTCCGATGGTCACCATGGCTCGTTAAAAGACAAAAGGATATTTTATATCACTGATCTGTCATTCATTCATTCATGTATTCAATCTGTCATTAATGTTGCCTTTTTAAGACGCAGGTATCTCATTAGTTGTGTGTGCAGAAAGTCTTTTTGATGCAACCACTCAACACTCCTGGTATATATATATCCAAGCTTCAACCATCTTATTAAGTGGCGTTCCAAGAACCAAACAGGCCGCCAAGGGCAGTGAGTTGTCTTTCCTGGTATTAAACCACAATCCTCTAATGTTTTGCGGACTAGAATATGTCCAGCATATTATTTAAATAGTCCCTCTCTTGATGCTTTTTTGTTTTTTATTCCGAGCCACATTATTTTTGGAGACAACTGCATGCTGAAGGATATGACCCTCTTTGCCAACTCTTCCTCTTTAGCCTGATTCGAATAAAGAGCTTTGAATTAAGTGGACAGCCCCCCTTAGACTAACAGCAGTGTGCCTTTAAGAAAGCGACCATGCCAGAGAAAATAATTTTGATTGACGTTACAAGGAAATTTCCAGCCCGACTGGTTTAATTGTGAATGCCAGGGGGCATCATCGGGGGCCAGGTAATAGCTACAGATAGATAGATAGATAGATAGATAGATAGATAGATAGATAGATAGATAGATAGATAGATAGATAGATAGATAGATAGATAGATAGATAGATAGATAGATAGATAGATAGATAGATAGATACTGACAAAGAGACATAGATAGACAAACAATACATAAAATCAAATGAAATTCATCAAATGAAATGACAGACAGAGAGAAAAATACAGACAATAGATAATCAGACAGACAGATAGACAGATAGATAGATAGATAGATAGATAGATAGATAGATAGATAGATAGATAGATAGATAGATAGATAGATAGATAGATAGATAGATAGATAGATAGATAGATAGATAGCCAAATTATTTTAATTTAAGGATGAAGCTATTTTTTCGTGGAAAACAAGAAACTAAATAATTCTAAAACACACACATCCTCACACATTTTTCACTTCACACTCATACATTCACATGTGCACAACACACTATCACTCAAACACACTTGCACAGTCAAGTGTGCGGACACTTTTAATGGTACCAGTACACAAAGAAAAAAAAATTTAACTGAAAACATGACAAACCACCTTTGTCTTCATCAGGTAACAATGCAGAGCCTTCCAAAACACAAAGCATTAGGAAAACCGTGTTCTCGTTCCTAAGATTCAGCTGAAGTAGAAAATGAAAACCGGAGAATGACAAGCCATGATTTATACCTCCAGAAGCAAAGATAACAGAACAACAGCGGTGGCCCTCCAGTAAGTACACAAAGGGGATTGTTGAGGTTTTTTAAGCTTTAAGGCAGGTTGTCACGCTGAATTTTTCTGCTTAATATTGCACTTTCCTTTCCGATGGTCACCATGGCTCGTTAAAAGACAAAAGGATATTTTATATCACTGATCTGTCATTCATTCATTCATGTATTCAATCTGTCATTAATGTTGCCTTTTTAAGACGCAGGTATCTCATTAGTTGTGTGTGCAGAAAGTCTTTTTGATGCAACCACTCAACACTCCTGGTATATATATATCCAAGCTTCAACCATCTTATTAAGTGGCGTTCCAAGAACCAAACAGGCCGCCAAGGGCAGTGAGTTGTCTTTCCTGGTATTAAACCACAATCCTCTAATGTTTTGCGGACTAGAATATGTCCAGCATATTATTTAAATAGTCCCTCTCTTGATGCTTTTTTGTTTTTTATTCCGAGCCACATTATTTTTGGAGACAACTGCATGCTGAAGGATATGACCCTCTTTGCCAACTCTTCCTCTTTAGCCTGATTCGAATAAAGAGCTTTGAATTAAGTGGACAGCCCCCCTTAGACTAACAGCAGTGTGCCTTTAAGAAAGCGACCATGCCAGAGAAAATAATTTTGATTGACGTTACAAGGAAATTTCCAGCCCGACTGGTTTAATTGTGAATGCCAGGGGGCATCATCGGGGGCCAGGTAATAGCTCTTTTGCAGGGTGATTTTTTGATCTGGGCTTCTCCCAGTGGTAGCGTCCACACGGGCTCGGAGGGCTAGAGGGCAGAAGAACAAAGAGAACTTTTTGCCTGTGAATTCCACTTCCTTGACTTTAAAAACAAAGCTTCTGGAATGGGCAGTTAAACTGTGGAAGTAGATTCCCAAGCTCATTTGATGTTAAGTCTTTAGTGTCAAGAGTGGCATATTCGTTTATGAAAAGCGAGAGAAAAAGAGCGGCGAGTGAAGGAGAAAGAGAGGCAGCTGCATCTTCTAACAAACAGGCTTGCTGTGTCTTGGACGGAAGAGTTGTGGATGGCTTTTCAAATGGTCCTGGAGGATTAGGGGATGAGAGCTTAATGAGAAACACATCGGGCGTCAGCTGACTGAGCTGTCAGACGGCGTACTGAGGCGGCCTGGGGAATGGGGCGAGGGCGAAGTACCCCAAACCTGCTCCTAGAGCTGACGCCGACTGGCTGCCACATGACCTGTCGTGTGTTTGCGGGTTGTGAACTCAAATCTCAACACCAATCAAAGCGGACTCTCAAATCCAACAACTAGTCAGTTAAATCCACTGAATGGCTGTAATGCATCAAACACTGATTCACATAAACAAATGTAGAGAAGAAAAACCAAATATAGTTAAGTTAGTGATGATCCACAATTCTGCAGTGTTTCTGTGTGTTTGCTAAAATGATTTGAGTCTCACTAGAGTCCATCCTGAAGTCTATGTGATATTTTGGTCCATTGATATGGTTTGGGTTCCTCCTTCAATGGAAGCCTATGGGATTTTTTTCACCCATTTAATGGTCTGCAAAGTAAAAATCACAATTACAGTCACTTAGAAAACTACTAGTCACACAATTTGAGATATTGTCCATGTCCGTAGTGTTGTCTTAAGCAGCATTAATTAATTTGTCAATAACCTGAGCATGTATGTGGCTAACATAGACATGTATACATAGACATATATGTCCTCCTTTATCAAACACGTTTCAGATGTACAGTATAAACATAAATTCCTGCTAATTAATTTATCACACAAAACCTTGCTTGTCTGGAATATTTCTTGTTATCATGTTCTTCCCAAGCCTGTTTTCCATATAATATTACACTAAAGTTTTGTGAAACAGGTAAAAAAAAAACTTCCTCTGATTAAAAATAAATGAAAACAGAAGCTTTTAATAACATGCTAAACAGACACAGCAGAGACTGTAATTTAACTGGCTTTCATTTCATGTATTCCGGCTCTAATTGTCGTGTTTTAGTGTATGACAAGTTGCAAGGCAATTCAAATGTATGCATATGGTTTTACATTGACAGTTTGTTGTGAAGTTTCATTATGAATAAATCACAGATTAATAACGGGCAGAAGTGTGGCATTGTGTGTGACATCACTTTCTAAATGTAAAGTTTAACACTATGACATACACCTTAAACGCATATAATGGAATGTATTTTCTACTGTGCACGTTGACACATCTCATATTAAGACTTAAGAGATCATCTTCCCACTTGCCAAGTGTTTGTTTTGAAAGAAAGGTTATTTTTTTCTTCTTCATTTCATGTAAAATACTAAATTTCTCACTTCTAATGTCACCAATACCTGTGTGTCCAATAATTTGAGGAGGAATTTGAGATTTGAATGCAGATTTATGCATTGACTTAAAAATGAGCTGCCAGATGCAGCACAGTTGTTTGCACTGATCGTGATCTCACTGTATGTATCATGTTGTCCTACGGCAGTATTTGCCAGACGCCTTTGCATAAAGGTTATTTGAGGAGGAATTTTGATTTGAAACAGTGTCTAACATTTTTAACTACAAAATGATGAAAACAGAACACTGGAGGGAAGCAACTGAGAAAGTGTAAACAAACTTTCAGCAAACAAACTTTCCCCTGTCAGAACTTAACTGAAGGATTTTTTTTTGCTAAGTGGTTGTCCTGCATCACTACCACATTTAGCTATAAGTTTGATTGCATCATATAATAATTGCCGTTGACATGATTGCAAAGATACTATTTAAACTGACCTGGATGTTGACATCATTGAATTCAATGATGAACTGTCTTTAACTGAAAAATGAGTGTTTACTATTGTCATTTTGCATTATTGACACACTATTTTCCTAATTAATGCTGTTCAGTTGCTTTGACACAATCTGTATTGTTAAAAGCGCTATATAAATAAAGGTGACTTGACTATATGCAGAGTTTTGGTTAATTTTTGTGCTGCGCGAAAGGAAACAGACGGCACAAAGCGGAATTTTTTTTACAATTCTGATTATCTTTATGACTAAAATGAGTAGTTGCTTCCACAGTTAGAAGGAAACAATTCAAGTGATTGCGCCGGCGCCGCATTCGCGCAAACAGTTAAGCATTGCTACCTTGACAATGCAGCCTGTTCATTATCATAATAAAATACAGTCAGTCAAACATATGGGGGGACAAAAAACAACACTGCTCAGTTTAAATATGTAGTCAAATCTGTGCCGTTAAGTGTCACCGTACCGCCGTGATGTTATGCAAAACATTTTGTTTTACGTGGATATTGGAAACGCGAGTGAAGTAGGCTACATAATAAATTACCATTAAAATACATCGCGAATACGGAAACATTTGATTTTGTGTCGAATGAGAGACCCAACGTTGGTTTCAGTTTCGTTTTAGCTTAAATGAATTCGTTTTGGCTTGTCATTTATATTGCTATAGCTTCTTAGATTTTTAATTCTTGTTCTTTTCTAAATACTGTTAATTGAAAGGCTTTGTTGTGGAGTGAGGGGAACTAAAACAGCCTTGCTGTTTACAGTATTTATTATAATGTTTGTAAACATTTCACATCGACATTAAGGCTGATTTATACTTCTGCGTCGGACCTACGCCGTAGGCTATGCGTCAGTTTTCATTTATACTTCTGCATCGTTGTCCACGTCAACGTGCAGTACACATGCAAACCGCTAATCTGCAGTGTCCACAGGTATGTTGCTGGTGTAACCCGCAGTACCACGGCAAAAGCCGAAGAAGAAGCGACTCATCGGAGAAGCATTATAGCCGGCGGCAAATAAATATCAAATCATTATATAATTAATTAAAACTACAAAAAGGAGACAACAATGGAACAGGAGAAGATGGTATTCTTTCAATCTCCACAAGGACTTGTAGCAGATCAACATTGTTTGTCACAGACAACTACTGATATACACTCTTAAAAATAAAGGTGCTTCAAAAGGTTCTTCAAGCGATGCCATAGAAGAACCATTTTTGGTTCCACAAAGAACCATTCAGTCAAAGGTTCTTTAAAGAACCATCTCTTTCTTACCTTTTTGTAATCTGAAGAACCTTCTTTCGCCACAAAGAACCTTTTGTGAAACAGAAAGGTTCCTTCAGATGTTAAAGGTTCTTTATGGAACCATTTAGACAAAAA
This sequence comes from Sinocyclocheilus grahami, assembly GCF_001515645.1. Classification (NCBI taxonomy): domain Eukaryota; kingdom Metazoa; phylum Chordata; class Actinopteri; order Cypriniformes; family Cyprinidae; genus Sinocyclocheilus; species Sinocyclocheilus grahami. The sequence continues at coordinate 1,137,803 of NW_015505280.1, read as the reverse complement.
GGTTCTTCTATGGCATCGTGAAGCACCTTTATGTTTAAGAGTGTATGATGCTCTGTAGTATAATAAATGATGACACTTGTTCTTTGCTTTGTTTTATTTTATATAAGAAGGTGTAACATTAAAATATATTAAAGTGCACATAAAAACTCAAGTACATACGGAGGGAGGGGTTCTAGCAGACCAATCACAGCGCTTGCAGTCCGCGTAGAACGCGCTGTTAGATTTTTGGAGAGGTGCACGTCAGGCTACGGCGTAGGGTGTGTGTCCATGCGTAGGCTACGGCGTAGGTTCGACGCAGAAGTATAAATTGGACTTTAGGCCTAGGCTATTTCTGAATGAAATAATAAAATGCGACTTGTACGCGACTTGTTTTTTTTTTCTCTAAAAAACAAAACAAAATTAATACGCGTAGCGAATTTTAACTATGCAGAAAACCTTTTTTAATATTTTGATAAATTACTGAAAAAAAATTAATTACTTTTTTAAACTGTTTAACTGATTGTATTAATAGGTCAAAATTCTTACGGTCGGTTAATGGTTAAAATGAACATCCCTATTTTCAATATTCCTACTTTACACGCACAAGTGTGTTAATTTGCCTAAACAGTTGGACACCCATCATCTCAATGTAATGATCGAAATCTCAAGTCGTACACTAAGGAGTGGATTTTAACGCCCATAATTACAATAACATTCCAATCACAAGCTTTCTACTTAGCGATATTAGCAGGCCTGGTCTGATGGAGATATTATCCCCGGTTATCTCACGCTGTTATTTTTGGATAGTGCGGATCAAAGCTCCCATGCTGGCACACTGCGTAACCTGCCCAGCGCATTTAAAACGTATGATTTTAGGCGATGATTATTTAACCAGGGCAGCATTGTTGATTTTATTATATAAGTCAATAATCTTTTCTATTCCCCAGATTTAGTTAATCTTCCTAATTACAAATTAGCATTCTCCACATACCAGTCCTAGATTTCCAAATTAACACCCCCGCTTCTAGGGGACGGTGAATCAGCCATGCTCTCTAATTCCTCCATGGACTGTCTGACACACAGCAGATTTCTCTCTCCACCCTCCTTCCTCTTCTTCTTCTGTCATTTTCCCCTCAATTGTCTGCTTCAGAGAGGAGGGTGGAGGGGAAAAGAAAAAAACGAGACTGCAGCATTGGCATCCTTTTTTCCATCACACACATACACACTGCTGGATCAGTGTGTTTTGATCAGGAGCATTAATAACAATTAGGAATCTAAATGGTGAGGTGGGGCCTAAGCATTTCCCCCTGTCTCTCTTCATCAGGGAATATTGGCAGCGCTTGAGGATCGTTAGGTGGCGCTGCTTGGAATACGACAGAATATCTAGATGACAACTGTCAAAATGTTTTGGATGCAATGCGGTAAATGAATTCTGATAGCATGTTAATATGAAGCATTGTATCATTAGACTGCGGGATCATCAGATTTGCTGTGCGGCTTATAATGAAGACAGAATAAGACTATCTGGCAGTGTAAATTATATTTTAACAGAAAATCGGTTTTAGAGACTTAAAATGTTTTTAATTTATATAGTTTATGCATTATTTAAGAGTTTTCAGGGCCGTCGACTGCCATTGTGAGTAGACGAACAAACATAAATAAGTAACCAAATAATAATTAACGACATAAACATACCAAAAAAAACAACAAATCTTTTCATACCATTAATTATGTTACAACAGAAACGATCGGAAAACTCTTGCACATGTTGTTGCGCATTATCAAACATCAAGCATTAGCCGGCCGTGTTTACAATGTGGCAGACATTCCTCTAGTGGCCAAAATGTTTGATTTCCCCCAGAACCGATGGTCAAAACATTGAACTTTTCCGTCGCTATCCGCTCCGTCTTTGAGGTTTTAAATCCCTACTCTTCCAGCATGAAAGCGAGAGATGAAAACACTCTCAAAGTCCCACGTCAAATACAAAGTTAAGAGCAACAAGGGTGGAAATAAACAGATTTGAAAAAGCAATCAACATTTCCCTAAAGCTCAGGAGCTGATTTGCATCCGATTCTGAGATCATGTTTTATTTATCAGTAATCACAACCAATCAGGAGAGAAATTAATCAATGAAAGCATTAGCAGGAATGATATCCGGCCATCTGGGGGTCACACTTATCTCGCCTTCAGCCTGACATGCTGCCTCACTCCCGGGCACCCGCTCCTGCCCTGATCTGCCCCCACCCGCTTTCCACTGGGCTTGTCATGGGCTCATATTTAGGTGACTGATTTTTTTTTTCTCCAATGAGCTCTAAGGAACTCCATATGGCCAGGATCAAAGGTGTTGCTGGGTGCATGGTTCTGCTTTATTGCCAGCCGCTGCTGTTAATTAGAAAACAAGATCAGAGGCAGTATTAAAATCCAATTAAATTGATATGAACAGATTGCCAAGTGATGTTCGCTAATGTATAATTGAGCACCATGCAAATTTCAGTGGCTGCCTTTTGTTTTCGCATGTCTCTTCGTCTATCTCTCTTGCACAGAATGAGCAATGGAGCTTGAAAGTTTTTTTTTTTGGCTTCTGCTAAAGATAAACAAATAAATGCTATGAGATGGGGCACTGCTTTCATCAGTTAAGCTAAAGCGATATTTTCACTGGTGCTAGGGGGCTGCTGGCTAAGGGGCAGAGGGGCAAGGAGAGAGAGAGCCGACCCCACAGGGATAGAAATTTGAGAACGCCTGTTTGAACATGCCCACAGGACAGGCTGGACTAGATCAGGGACTTAAAGTGAATCATAAGGAAAGCCGTCTGTATCCGTTTTTATCATTAGGTGAGGTGACTTTTACCTGCATTGATAATTACAACAAGACCAACGTCAGGTGGATTCAGATCAATCTCGAAGCGATCTGATAGGTGATGTTCAAAGTGGTGGCATAATATTTGGGTCTTGATGGCAATACTTTGATTTTACAATAAACTTAATTGCCATTCACCCCACAGAGCCTGTAAGACATAAAGGTAAAATATCTTTGATTATCTATAATATTTTAAAAGCACTGTGAGCACAAACTATTATGACACCGATTCTTGAGTGATGGGGCAAAATAAGCTATAAAAAACTGGAAAAATTGCAAGTAATAATAAAACAATGCATGTTATTGTTTACGATTAATTTTCTCAACACATTATTCACATGTGTTTGGGTGCATCCACTCCTTTTTTCTCAGAAAATGTGTGTTCACTCTATATGTGTCAACAGTCAGATACGAAATTAATGTGTCAAACAATCATCATAAATATTGACAAATCTACCATTCACTATATTGAATGAACGATTAATGATTCTACAAGACCATATCTAGCTGCTTTTCAGCTTTATCTATTGAATTGCCACCACAGTCAGACAGAAAATCTCACAAAATACCCAAATATTTCACTGCCATAGCAAATTTATAAAAAAATCTAGAAAATAAAAATGCAGGTGAAATATGAAAAACAGGCACAGTAGTCTCCTCTCTCTCTCTGTATTTCCTCTCTGTGAATAAAAAGTAGAAAAATTCCCCCTAAAAATATATCCAATGTACAATAAACATACTGTGAAATAGAGTAGCTCACTATAATAACTTTATTTTTATTACTACAGTAGTTAATATAACCGTATCGCACGTGTCGTCTTTGGCTTTTTCATGGGGGGCATTAAGGCACTCTGTAAAGCTGCTTTAAAACAATGTATCAAGATGTTTTGTGAAAAGCGTGATGCACACTATATGTGAACTGTATGATTCTGCGATGTCATTAGCGTTATTTTTTTTTGAGAAGGGGTGAAAATCATTTTGAATTGGGAAATCTTACAAGATTGATTTTGTCGCTAAAAACCTTACAAGAAGGTTTTTTGCCTTTGAAACTTGATATGTGAACCAACGAAAGTGTGTTCCCAAACAAAAGGAGACGTTGTTAAGTGTGAAAATGGGATCACATGACACATTGTTTCTCACATGCTTTTACACCTTCAATGACAATGTGTTGTCTTCCTGTTTGTGACACATCCTGATCGCATACATGTGAGTGTACTTTTGTACGTGCTAGCATGCTTTTATACACAGATCATGTCTACATGCATACATTAGTATATGGTTTCATTTATATGCAAATTCACAACGAAAACACAACAAGGCAAACACAACTGCAATCCTGACAAACAACACAATTTTCAGCGCTTGTTCCTAATCAATAGACATGCTACATCACCACGGTGGTGACAAAACTGTGACGAAGAGGCACTAATAAGGAGCATTGTTCGTCTGTGAATGACTGCACTGCCTGAAAACGTGCACTTCAGCGAGCCGGGCTACCGATGCTCCGAGGCCTCGAATCTGACAGGGGGTACCGGGAGCGCGGAGTGGCTGCAGCTGTTGGTCTTTGTGTACGTGTCCCTCCGCCCCCGACATCAGCTGAAAGGTCCTTGCAGTCAAGTGAATAGCGAGCGAAAAAAAATTTCCTTCATTCCCACAAAATAGCATGCTAATGTCAGGAAATAAAACTCGAGTATCGGAAATTGCGCCAAAAGCTTCACCGTAAATTGCAGATAAAGGGAAATATGCTTTTTTTTATGAATAGCAATAAAAAACCTCAATAATTTGCAATAAAAGGGATATGTGAAATATGTAAAGGCATTGGTGTGGCACAGGAGCTCTAAGACAGGGGTGGCTTTTGGGTTTTTTGTTTTTTAGTTCGGAATTGAGAAAGTCATCGAGAGCAGGGGTTCTGACTGAGGAATCAGTGCTATTCATGTGAGGTTTAAATAAACCAAATCTGGTCCAGGAACTGTCTGTAAGAAATGAAAAACATGACTGAAGAAACTAAATGTATTCATCTCTTCAGATTGTCCAAGGTACAAGCTCTAATCAGACAGATTGTTGAGTCTTTAGTTTTTTTTTTGTTAAAAAAAAAAAACAGGTATAACCTCAGTCTCATGCCATTTCAAAAGCACAATTTAGGAAATTGTTCACATTTGGTAATTTGTTACTCAGCCTCATGTTGTGCCAAACTAATTTTTGAAGAATCTTTATGCAAGGTTCATAGTGACCACATCTCCACAAAGAAATGCTAAAAGTAGTCCATATGACTTGTGCGCTATATCCCAAGTCTTTTAAAGCTGTACAGTGCCTTTGTGTGACAAACTCATTAAAATAAATAAAATACGGTGGCTATGGTGTCAGCTGGACATCAATGACAACAAACGTTTTCTCAAGTGTAAAGTGACCAAACGTCAATGAAACCAGAATTGATCTGGATTTTTCAATGGAAGGGAACATTTTTTTGTGTGTAACAATGTAAATGTTCGGTCTGTCTTACACAAAACTATTGTATGGCTTCAGAAGACATTAAATATATTGCATAAATCATATAGACCACTTTTAAGTGATAATTGTGAGTAAAAAACAGACTTGCAAAAATGACCACATAACTCTGTATTCAAATGCAGTGAGTAACACTACCAAGGAGCCTGATCACCAACAAAAGGATGCAGTCAATGAGATCTCAGTGTTTGTGAGATGTCACAGTACACATCACCGAAACCCCTTCCAAACCACTCTGCCTCCGACTCGGCGTGCATTTCACACACATTAATGTATCACTGTAACATAACTGTCCGGCCATTACCACTAAATTATGCACTGGAAAATTCTCTCTTTATTAAAGTCATATTTCGCAGTGGCAGATGGTTCCACGCTGAGCTGAAGCAAGGAGCATAATTAAACGCGACACTTTCCCCTGATCCAGTTTCCAGAGCGGGCCTGGGCGGTAGGGAGTCTAGTACCCAGATCTGCCACCTCTGTCACTGACTGTTAACTTCCGGAAAGCCACATATATATATGTGTGTGTTGTGCTCAGTTTTTAAGATATAAAGTCATATTTATAAATATAGTGTACATATTTCATCTATGTATACTGTATTCCAAACATGCAGAAAATTTTTTTCACTCTGGGAATATATTTTAAAGTCTCCAAGGGCTTTGTCTGACCAGACTCTTTTCAGAAATCACTCTGAATCATTCATTTGTAAACAACACTTGAGTATTTGACTATGTTTGAGAACTATGAACCTTTTACCTTACGCCAGGCTGTTTCGGTCTTTCTAGACTTTGCAAATGTTTAAAGGCTATCACTGGCACAATCTAAAAGAGATCATAAGGAGTGTGTTTACAATAAAAATACACCTCCTTCAGCAGTAAATTAGAGGTATTTATGCAGCATTCTAAAATAATTGCTTCTAAATAATGTCAAGCGGCTCCCTGGATTAAATTTCCCAACAGAGGAAAGAACTTCCATAGATGCAACACTTTGAATAATTTGTTTTGGTCTGTTAATACATATCAATGCTACCAGCTTAATGAGCTACTGTTACAGCATGTACAGGAAGCTGATTAACACCACAGCAGTTAAATTGTCTGCACTTCCTTAAAACACGTCAAGACTATATATATCAGGTGTTTTTTCTTAAAAAGTGTACATTTCTCACAGTGCACCTCACAAATTCCAATGCAGGACCATTAGACCAGTATAATATTAACAAACTAAAGCACAACATTGACTTTTAAAATCACTTTTAAAATCATAAGCTTACATCAAACACTGGGAAATATCAAACTTGCAAAATTATTTAAAAAGGTTCATTCACAGCATCATTCACAGAGGAACAACACCTTTTGTCTCAAATCGGAGCTTGTTTTACTTGGTTTGATAAAACATACACTCAACACTGAATCTTGTGAAAGACAAGCCAAAGACAAGTCCCAAGCCAGCCTTGCTATTATTACAGGTGCATTTCAATAAATTAGAATGTAGTGGAAAAGTTAATTTATTTCAGTAATTCAACTCAAATTGTGAAACTCGTGTATTAAATAAATTCAATGCACACAGACTGAAGTAGTTTAAGTCTTTGGTTCTTTTAATTGTGATGATTTTGGCTCACATTTAACAAATACCCACCAATTCACTATCTCAACCAATTAGAATACTTCATAAAACCATTAAAAAAACATTTTTAGTGAATTGTTGGCCTTCTGGAAAGTATTTTCATTTACTGTACATGTACTCAATACTTGGTAGGGGCTCCTTTTGCTTTAATTACTGCCTCAATTCGGCATGGCATGGAGGTGATCAGTTTGTGGCACTGCTGAGGTGGTATGGAAGCCCAGGTTTCTTTGACAGCGGCCTTCAGCTCATCTGCATTTTTTGGTCTCTTGTTTCTCATTTTCCTCTTGACAACACCCCATAGATTCTCTATGTGGTTCA
>NW_015505280.1:1120763-1130446 GCF_001515645.1 Sinocyclocheilus grahami | reverse complement strand
ATCTTTTTCTTCCACACTTTTTCCTTCCACTCAACTTTCTGTTAACATGCTTGGATACAGCACTCTGTGAACAGCCAGCTTCTTTGGCAATGAATGTTTGTGGCTTACCCTCCTTGTGAAGGGTGTCAATGATTGTCTTCTGGACAACTGTCAGGTCAGCAGTCTTCCCCATGATTGTGTAGCCTAGTGAACCAAACTGAGAGACCCTTTTGAAGGCTCAGGAAACCTTTGCAGGTGTTTTGAGTTGATTAGTTGATTGGCATGTTACCATATTCTAATTTGTTGAGATAGTGAATTGGTGGGTTTTTGTTAAATGTGAGCCAAAATCATCACAATTAAAATAACCAAAGACTTAAACTACTTCAGTCTGTGTGCATTGAATTGATTTAATACACGAGTTTCACAATTTGAGTTGAATTACTGAAATAAATGAACTTTTCCACGAATTTATTGAGATGTGCCTGTATATAGCATGAAAAATGGCATATATATACATATAAAGAATTTTAGAAGTGCAGAAGGAAAGACAGAAGGAAAGAAAGAAGTGCAAAGGGAATGGAAGGAGTGCAGAAGCAGAATTGGGATGAAGGAAGCCTGCGTAATGGTACTGTGTACCATTAATAGTCGTGTTTTTGTGACCTGATACCCAACTTCCACCTTGTGATGCCACTTTAGCAGCTTGAATTTTCTAGGTGGGAGCTCTTTTCCCAGTTCATATTTTTCTACCATAATGACACCCCAAAATCACACCTTTAAAACAGCCTCTACAGAGCAGAACATTTTGTGTTATTTTCTGCTCATTTTGTGTTTTTACATACTGAGTGAGACACTTGCCTCTTAAATACAGCTACCAGCAGGCAGAGATGAGAAGAAAATAGAAAAAGATAAAGAACTCTCAGACAGAGGATATGACACCTAATTGGCCCAGATATCACAGCATGAAATATTCATGATGTGATACAAAAAAGGAGGACTTTTAAAGAGAATATGGTTTGTAATGATGAGGTTACAGTACTTTATCTGGCCTTTGACTGCTGTGAGCTCCACTGACACAGTTACTAAGAGCACACACGCTACTGCCTCCCACCAGATCTACATATCTGTGTGTGTGTGTGTGTGTGTGTGATGCCTGCATTAAGCACTGAACATAACCCACAACAGGTGAACTAGGGCTGATTAGTATATTAACATCATCTATTGCTTCTCATAATATGAGTCATAGTGCAAAGAAATAATAAAAAAAAGCTTTGTTGAAGAGGTTATTACAGGTGAAAGAATGCCAGATATGCCCACCATTTAAAACAACAACAACAAGTGATGTTTCAGCAGAAGATGAGATTTGTAACTTATAACCCTTTCTTATCCACTGAGATTTAAAGAATGAATTAGAAAACTTGGAACCTAACATGCAGAATTTAAGTTTTGGTTTGGTAAACTAAACTCTTTGTAGTTTCCGTGTTATTTTTGAAATATGTACTTTTTGAAATGCTTTGAATAGAGCTTTTAATCAATTAAAAAAATTACAGAATTAATTTCATGATGTGCCAATTAATTCATCACTATTAACTGCATCTCAATACTAAGATAATTCCAGACATTAAATTATTGTGGCAGCCAAAAGCATTGAATATGTATTACAAAATATTACTAAAAAAGCTTTTATATATAAATATATATAATATACACGATATATGTAATATATAACATGAATAATAATATAGAATAGCCTTTCAATTGATGAAAAAATTGAATTTCATGATATAGCAATTAAGTAATCCCAATTATCTGCATGTCAACATGATTACTACAGACGATACTTTGCATTACAAAAAAAAGACTTTATATGTAAATATAAATATATAAAATATAATATAAATAATAAATACACATAATATAAATAGCTAAATAAAAATGAATAATAATATACATGTCATTAAACTATAAAAATATACAATATAGTACTACACTATATATACTATAGTACCAGGTGTCCTAGACTGACTCACAAAAACCTGAATGCAGTACTTCAAGCTTAAACTGCTCCGATGGTAGGAAAATCCTTCACTGTGAATATTTTGCATAGATCAATAATGGTGTTATTTATTTACAATGAATGAATGCATTAGATTGACTATGCAGATTTTTAAAAAAAAAAATCATGAGAACACTTCCAACAGGGTTTTCTTGGAAAGGTGCACAGGTGAAGTATGTGAAAGTATGGATTATGGAAGTATGGCTGGAGTGGCGTCTCACTGCCCTTCGTTCAGAAACACTCGTACAGTAGCGACTCTAGCAAGAACAGAGAAACACACACACACAGAAACACTAACAGGCATCTCAGGAAGCCAATGAGCCAATGCCAGTGCCAGGGATCCGTGCGGATGCCAGACTGCCCCCTGCTGTAGTAATCTGGAAGAATTACATCAAGAGGAGTGAGAAGGGTGTGTGAAAGTGTGTGTAGCATTTGTGCGAGTGAGCGAGAGACAAAGAGACAAAGCGAGAGAGCGGGAGAGAGAGAGAGTGCGCAATTTTATAAGGATATAAAACTCATATAGGGCTTGTCACTTGTGTGTGGCGCTCTCTCTGGGTTCTGCATCACAATGAATGACATCACGCTCACACAAAAAGGATCTGGCGATGGGCGCATTAGAGTCCTTTGTGAGTGCAGACCTTGGCACATTTCACCTTAATGAGTGGCTTCCAGCTCCGCTCCACTCAATAGTCTTCTAGTTTTTTTTTTTAATGGATTGCTTTTATGATTTGCCTGAAACTGTTGGCTCGTGCCTCACACTCTCTGTGTTACCGGCTTGGCCTTGGTCAGCCGCAAAAATGTGTGAGACCAACATTCTCCCCATGCCACAGAAAAGAAAGGCAGGGAGGGGAGAAAAAAAGAGGTATTGAAATAAGAGAGAATAAAATGGAAAACCAAAATGGTTTTGGTGCTTTGTTTTATCTGCAAGTAATTAAATCCATTTTCCCCTTTCCTTTCTTCCATTTTTCTGTAAAACCAACACTTGTAAAATTCGGCCACATAATTGTCTGCATGGTAGACGCAACTGCAGCCAAACTATACCCATAGGACTTTGAGCTGCTGACATGCAAACCATTTTGTGATGGAATGTTTCGGAATGAGCTCTGAGCCGGGTACGACGACGCTAACAATGAATGCAGATTTGAGAGCTTGTCCCTGCCTTGTAATCTTTCCCAAACCATGCAGTGTCCATTTCATTACACCCAAACAATCTTAAAGCTTAGAATATGACACCACACAATAAATTAGTACAAAATTCTGACATTAATTGCATTACAATTTAAGTTTTAAGAATAACAGAACTTCCTTGCATTGTATATGATTGATTTTCTTGTTGCTAGCTAACCCTTTTAAAAAGCAGGTTTAAAAAAAAAAGTGCTTTCCCATACGGTGTATTGTAGTTCCAGTTTATTTATTCAAATACCCACAATTCCTGCCACAAGGGCCATTAATGGCCACTGCGAGAACCCAACAAGGGCAGTCTGGGAAACTCAGACCTGACTGAGTCACTATCCAGACAGCCCCACCATTTCTACCTGACACTGATTTCTTCATCTGACAGTAATTTCAACCCTTACAGTTAATGAATAATGGAGTGAATGTGCTTAAATTCTGAAGACAGAAGTCAGTTTAACATAACCACTGCCATCAGTGCTGACATTAATTGCTCCCTAATTCTGGCAGTCGTGGCTCGGAGAGGCCTGGAGGAGAGAGTAAGTGCATGAGTGGAGAATGGATATAAGCCCCTGACATGCCGAGAGAGTGACAATGAGGACCAGTAACTTGTGAGGATAGGCCCTACAAGACCAATGGAGGAAGCCTGTCTGGCATGCCAGCTGCGGAAAAGTGGGCAGAATTACTGTTGACCTCTATACTTTGAAATTAAAAGTGAGGTCATTTTTCTTTTCCGTAAGTGCTCTTTTGCGATCCAGAGGTGTGGTGGCTCTGGTACATTCAGAATGCTGAAAGCCATCAGGTGAACTGGACAGATGGGAGAACTAGAATTATGACTAATGGCACTGCCATTTTGAACATTTAAAGGCCACATGGCATTTCTTGAGAAGTGCAGATTGCTTTTCAAGTGTGGATGCAAGAACATAAAGGCCTGCCTCTTTAAAAAAATAAATAATAATAATAATAATAAATATACAAAAGCTTAAGTTAACATCACTGACATAATGAATTGCTACTACATATACTACTGTTCAAAATAATGGGGTCAGTCAGTGCTTTTTTTTTTTTGGTCTTAAAGAAATTGTTTCATTTTATTCAGCAAGGATGGATTCAATTGAAAAAAAATGATAGGAAAGACTTCAACATTGTAGACGTTTTCTATTTCAAATAAATGCTGTTCTTTTAAACTTTCTATTAATCAAAGAATCCTTAAATTTTGTATCATGGTTTGCACAAAAATATTAGGCACCACAACAGTTTAACATTGATACTAATAAGAAAAGTTTCTTGAGGACTAAATCAGCATATTAGAATGATTTCTGAAGGATCATGTGACATGGAGGATTGGAGTAATGGCTGCTAAAAAAAATCAGCTTTGACATTAAAATAAATGACATTTTAAAATATATTAAAATAGAAAACAGTTGTTTTAAATTGTAAACATGTTACAACATTCCTGTTTTATTGTATTTTTGATCAAATAAATGCAGCCTTGAAGATAAGAGACCTCTTTAAAAAACATTTAAGAAACCATATCTTTAAATAAACATACGCAAATGACAGTTGATTTTGAATTAATATTTTAAAGGGGTCATATGATGTTGCTAAAAAGAACATTATTTGGTGTATTTGGTGTAATGAAATGTGTCCTTTTGGCGGTTTAAGGTTCAAAAAACACATTATTTTCCATATACTGTACATTATTGTTTCTCCTCTATGCCCCGTCTTTCTGAAACGCGTCAATTTTTACAAAGCTCATTGGTCTGAAAAGCGAGGTGTGCTCTGATTGGTCAGCTATCCAGTGCATTGTGATATGCCGAATACCTCAAGCGTGTGACGGAAATGTTACGCCTCATACCATATTGTGATGCCATGTCCCGGAGCGACGAGACAAAAACATTAAAACCCATTATAAACGAGGCATTTGTTGCATTCAGTGGGGACATAATTACGAATTATAATGACTTAAACACTTGTAAAATTCGGCCACATAATTGTCTGCATGGTAGACGCAACTGCAGCCAAACTATACCCATAGGACTTTGAGCTGCTGACATGCAAACCATTTTGTGATGGAATGTTTCGGAATGAGCTCTGAGCCGGGTACGACGACGCTAACAATGAATGCAGATTTGAGAGCTTGTCCCTGCCTTGTAATCTTTCCCAAACCATGCAGTGTCCATTTCATTACACCCAAACAATCTTAAAGCTTAGAATATGACACCACACAATAAATTAGTACAAAATTCTGACATTAATTGCATTACAATTTAAGTTTTAAGAATAACAGAACTTCCTTGCATTGTATATGATTGATTTTCTTGTTGCTAGCTAACCCTTTTAAAAAGCAGGTTTAAAAAAAAAAGTGCTTTCCCATACGGTGTATTGTAGTTCCAGTTTATTTATTCAAATACCCACAATTCCTGCCACAAGGGCCATTAATGGCCACTGCGAGAACCCAACAAGGGCAGTCTGGGAAACTCAGACCTGACTGAGTCACTATCCAGACAGCCCCACCATTTCTACCTGACACTGATTTCTTCATCTGACAGTAATTTCAACCCTTACAGTTAATGAATAATGGAGTGAATGTGCTTAAATTCTGAAGACAGAAGTCAGTTTAACATAACCACTGCCATCAGTGCTGACATTAATTGCTCCCTAATTCTGGCAGTCGTGGCTCGGAGAGGCCTGGAGGAGAGAGTAAGTGCATGAGTGGAGAATGGATATAAGCCCCTGACATGCCGAGAGAGTGACAATGAGGACCAGTAACTTGTGAGGATAGGCCCTACAAGACCAATGGAGGAAGCCTGTCTGGCATGCCAGCTGCGGAAAAGTGGGCAGAATTACTGTTGACCTCTATACTTTGAAATTAAAAGTGAGGTCATTTTTCTTTTCCGTAAGTGCTCTTTTGCGATCCAGAGGTGTGGTGGCTCTGGTACATTCAGAATGCTGAAAGCCATCAGGTGAACTGGACAGATGGGAGAACTAGAATTATGACTAATGGCACTGCCATTTTGAACATTTAAAGGCCACATGGCATTTCTTGAGAAGTGCAGATTGCTTTTCAAGTGTGGATGCAAGAACATAAAGGCCTGCCTCTTTAAAAAAATAAATAATAATAATAATAATAAATATACAAAAGCTTAAGTTAACATCACTGACATAATGAATTGCTACTACATATACTACTGTTCAAAATAATGGGGTCAGTCAGTGCTTTTTTTTTTTTGGTCTTAAAGAAATTGTTTCATTTTATTCAGCAAGGATGGATTCAATTGAAAAAAAATGATAGGAAAGACTTCAACATTGTAGACGTTTTCTATTTCAAATAAATGCTGTTCTTTTAAACTTTCTATTAATCAAAGAATCCTTAAATTTTGTATCATGGTTTGCACAAAAATATTAGGCACCACAACAGTTTAACATTGATACTAATAAGAAAAGTTTCTTGAGGACTAAATCAGCATATTAGAATGATTTCTGAAGGATCATGTGACATGGAGGATTGGAGTAATGGCTGCTAAAAAAAATCAGCTTTGACATTAAAATAAATGACATTTTAAAATATATTAAAATAGAAAACAGTTGTTTTAAATTGTAAACATGTTACAACATTCCTGTTTTATTGTATTTTTGATCAAATAAATGCAGCCTTGAAGATAAGAGACCTCTTTAAAAAACATTTAAGAAACCATATCTTTAAATAAACATACGCAAATGACAGTTGATTTTGAATTAATATTTTAAAGGGGTCATATGATGTTGCTAAAAAGAACATTATTTGGTGTATTTGGTGTAATGAAATGTGTCCTTTTGGCGGTTTAAGGTTCAAAAAACACATTATTTTCCATATACTGTACATTATTGTTTCTCCTCTATGCCCCGTCTTTCTGAAACGCGTCAATTTTTACAAAGCTCATTGGTCTGAAAAGCGAGGTGTGCTCTGATTGGTCAGCTATCCAGTGCATTGTGATATGCCGAATACCTCAAGCGTGTGACGGAAATGTTACGCCTCATACCATATTGTGATGCCATGTCCCGGAGCGACGAGACAAAAACATTAAAACCCATTATAAACGAGGCATTTGTTGCATTCAGTGGGGACATAATTACGAATTATAATGACTTAATACTGTCTTTTTACGCATTGCATTGCATCGTGCCGCGTAAAAAGACAGTATAAGTCATTATAATCCGTAATTATGTCTTTAGTCTTAGACTTTAGTCTTTGCAACTTTAGGGAACTTATCTATTCACGAACAGCTTGTAACACTCCAAAGAGAAAGGAAAACTTTAAATCTCATCATATGACCCCTTTAAATAAAACATCTCACATTGTTTCTCAAGTAAAATCATACAAAGGCGTATGTGCATTTTTTCATACCTTAACACTGAAAGAATGAATTAATTAACAAAGTCATCAAGTACTACACTATGTTTTACCACTAACTGACTTACAAGCAGGGCTTGTAGAAGAAACAGTGTGCCTTATGAAGTATTCAGTGCCCTCAAATGTAAATGAGGTAGCCATCGCTTTTGTCCTCTTCGGTTGATACAAGGGAAAAGAGCAGCCACCGTGGCCCCCTTCTTTCGTCTCCACCACACAAGAGGTGGCGGGTGACATCGGCTTCCTGTCTAATTACTGGAGAGCACTATGTCTGGCCGAAAAGACAGTCTTGTGCCATTATGCACATTCTACTCCAGGCAACTTCTCACACTCTTTCATCCGTTCCGTTCCCCCTCCCAAGGCTTTCCACTGTCAACTCCTGCTATTTGCTGCTCCTTTACCCGGCCATTAAGACTGGACCCTGTCCAGGCCAGATCTTCAGAGAAAGGTCTCTGACATGGCCATATGCAGCCCAGCCAGTAGCTAGAGGGCTGACAAGAGAGAAATGTCATTGGCCTTTAATGACTTCATGGGGCATACTCAAGTCAAAGTCAAAGGCGATTCTTTTAAGAAGAGACTTTTACCATAAATGTGTATATCTTTTCATTGGGCATTTTCACATCCGCTACATTTGCACTCCATGTGGCAGGGCAATTATGCATAATTATACTGAGGGGCTGATGAGACTTGGAGATAACCTTAGAAATATCGAAACCCCTCCCAACCTCCGGCAATGGGCAGCCCTATCATTTCTCAGCCTGGGCTGAGGTAGTATGGTGCTGGTGGGATGTTGTATTCATTGTCATGACAGCAGGGTTGGAGAAGTTCAAGGTGTTTGTAGAACGAAGGGTTCACATTGGCCCAGAAGCTTCCAATCTGGTGATCCGGGGCCCTTTTGACCTGATCATCTGGTCCTGGCTGTCCGAGCACGTTCACGCTCTGTTTCCTGATACAGCGAGACAAAGGGGCCAAGATACAATCTGACTGCTAGTGCGTGCTGAGCAAGCCCAAGTGATTATCAAGCTCCCAGAGCAACACAAACACCCCATTTACAACTGGTATTAAGATCCATTTCGGGTGATCCGATCACAAGTGGACAGTGCTAAATTCAGACATGAATGGGGTCCAAAACTTTTGTGACCGGATGAGTAATGTTCTCTGCTGATCGATCACTTGTGATTGGATCAAAAGAGATGGGATCTAAAGGTTTAGTTCACTGTTTTCCAAAAAAAAAAAAAAACTTCTGTGACCATTTACTCACCCTCATAACGTTACAAAACTGTATGACTTGTGTGAGAACACACAAGAGCATACACTGTTGCTTAAAAGTTAATAATAAATAATAATTACAAATTTTATTCAGCAAGGACACAATTGATCGAAATTGAAAGTAAAAAAAAATGTGTAATGTTACAAATGATTCCCATTTTAAATAAATGCCATTCTTTTGCAGAATGTTCTGTATACTGTATCGTAGGCCTGAGCGATAAAACAGTATCAATATTTATCAACGGTACACCTTCTTCAATAACGATATAAAAAATGTTCGAACACATGCTGAATTGAATGCTGTGCCTGCCAATGATGAGGAGATTGGGAATAAAAAAAAATAATATTAGTCGAATTTAAAATAAACATTTGCATTTGAATGTTAGGAGTGCGTCAGGGAGCGGCATCAGTGGCGCATGAGATGCGGTGATGATGTAAGTGTAAGGGAAACAGTGATCATTTTAGCTCAAAGGGAATCATTTAAGATTTTAAAGGGAACTCCACCAATAATATGTAAGGGCATTTGGACAGAATCACTGTTTTACGGCTGATCACTGAGATGGCCAGCGATTCAGTGAACGAGCTGTATGCCATCAATTCTGCAATGGATATTTATATCAAAAATATAGTGAAAACACTATTAATTAGCACAGTAACAAGATCGGCAGTTTAAGACATTAACTTGTGAGCACAACACCACGAGATACTTCTCTTTTCAATATAAATAAGGCTTTATTGCATAAATCTAAGACATAAACTAATCTAACACATGAACACACGCATTCACAAGTTGCAGAAAGAGAGAAAGTGAGGAAATAA